>NW_015150804.1:658934-667615 GCF_000732505.1 Cyprinodon variegatus
ATAAAATAAAGAACATTCACATTTTCTAGATTATAACGATTCAAATTTAAAGGGGAAAAGTAGAAAATTTACCAGACAAACTCAAAATTACGAGAGAAAAAAATACAAATTTAATCTATCATTCATTTTAACTTTAGAAACTACCATGAGGAGGCCATTGTACCATCTGTTTCCATCACTAAAGCTTCCTGATTAATGCTTTATGTAGCGTACGTTAACATGTATTATAATTTTCCAATATACTGCAAATGTAGATGTTCAAATCTTGCAAATTTGATACTTTTTTTCCTCCTAAATGTGCTTCTTTTTTCTTATTTGTTTGCTACTTTTATACTATACTATATTTGAATGTTTTATATTAATTCTCGTAAAATTCCACTTTAAACTAAATAATTTAAATTCCTTTATATATCTTTTTTTCTAACGCCGGCGTAATCAGTTCCATTCAAACTGTTGTTCATCGCACCAAAGTCGTCGTCTCTGATGAAAATGAAGATTTTCATTTAATTTAGAAATCAATGTGTCTGGAAGCTTGTTTTGGATCAGAAGTTTCCAGAACCTGCGACGGTTCTTGGCGCCGTGTTTTCTGCTGCTGTTGCTCCGCTGGTTTCGGAGCAATGCAGATGACCTGCAGGTTGTTTTCAAAGGAAACTGGGCTTCCTGGAAACATCAGCAGATCCGCATGCTAATCTCCTCCATGCTACGCTGCAGAGATGCAGTAACTATCGCAAAATAGCCTCAGCAAAGCAATCAGAAACCTGATATTACTGTTTAAAATGTTTTAAAACTCTGAATATTTGAGCAATATTTATCAGAAATCCAGGAAAAAGGTTTTAGATATTTCATTCTGTTTAATGGATCATTTAACAAGCAGAAGAAGGATCAGACTTTTTAAATGGTTCTAATATCTGAGATCTACAGAAACATTATTTTATCCAGTTTGTTTTCAGAAAATAAAAATTGATAGAATTAAAAACTGTTGTTTATATTTTTATTCCTGATCTGTATTTTCTGCTGGTTTCAGTCAAAGTAGAGACTGTTTCAGCCATCAGTGCTGTCGGCGCCTCCAGTCGCATCATCCAGAGCTCCCAGTCGGCCACGCCCCTGCAGACGGTAACCATCGTGCAGCAGGCCCCCGTGGGTCAGCACCAGCTGCCCATTAAGGCCATCACACAGAACGGCCACAGCATCACCACCGCCCTCCAGGCTCCTTCCAGCCAAGGTGAGGCCCTCAGGAGCCAGGGTCCGCTCTCCTCCGGCTGCAGTCTGCTGTTAACTCTTCTCTCTTCTCCCTGCCGCAGCGAGCCCCCTCCACCTGCTGGCGACCCACGCCTCTGCCTCCGCCTCCCTCCCCACCAAGCGGCTGAACGGAGACCAGACGGCGAGCGAGCAGCCGGACGCCAAGCGCGTGAAAACCGAGGAGGAGTCGGCACCGACTGCCGCGGCAGAGACGGACTCGCCGGCAGCCAACGACCAACCAAATTAGTCCGTTCGACCTCTCAACACAGAACCCCACCACGCCCCCCCCTCACCCACCGCCTCTCTTTATCTCGTCCCCGTCGTTTTCGTTTCTCCTCCTCCTGCAGCTCAGAACCACGGTGCCAAACGGAGAAGACCTTTTTCCCTTTCAGTTCGGTTTTCCTTTAAAAGAACAACAAATGGCCACCATTGAAAAACAGGAATGTGAGGAACAAAGGAACCTGAAGGTTTTCTGTGTGCGCTGTGACTGAAGCCAGAAACAGGAAACCTTTAGCAACAGCAAACCCTTAAACGAGCCGGGCTTCGACCGAGCGGAGGAGGCCCGGAGTCGTTCAGGCTGGACGCCGCCTTTCTGTCGCATCTACCTCAGAGCAGATCGGAGCAGCCAGCAGGAAACGCCGCCCCCTACCCCCGCCCCAACCCGTCACAACCGATCGGGACGCGTGACCAACCGAGCGACGAGTACGACGAGCATTCAGCAATTAATATATCAGTTTTTCTATTCCTAATTAATAAATAAAGTCAAAGGGATCAACTTGGAGCCAATCTGTAATTCAGGCAGCTAGCCTCTCACATTACTGACCCTCCTTAACCGCAGCTGTACGTAGAAATGCAGTATTCTGTTGTTCAAGATGTGGAGCATAGCAGTTTTTTTTAATGTATTTACACTTAACTAGAAAAATTATAAATTAAAGGAAGCTTTCAAAGCGCTGACATTTCAGAAACTAAGTTAGAGAACTTTTTACGTGAACTTTTCATTTGTTTGGTGAAAAGGGTGTAACAGTTTTTGGTAAACTTTTTTCTGTCCCCCCTCCCCTCCCTGTTGTTTTGATATTCCTTCATATTTCAATACTTGCACAGATCTCCATGTGTAGTTCCGGGTTTTCACCCCTGCATGTATCCGACCACAGAGAAGTCATTAACAAAAAAAAGAGACCAGAGCTGCACTTGATTAAATGTCTTTCATTTCCCCCTGCTCCTCTTCTTCTTTTGTTTCTGTCAAATCCCCCCCCCTCCACGGTCCCTCCAGGCTGCGTTGATGTTGTGGTGTTGGCAGACCCCTCCTACTCACACATCCATTTGCTTGATGACGTATTTTGCGACCTGGCCAATCTGTTTTTCTGATTCTACACGTTCCAAACAATAGTAAGAAAAGAAATTGATGTTTGTTCTGCTTCAGTGGAGAAATGCTTTTTTAAAATAAATTAATTTAAAGTCTGTATCCTTTTTTGTTTGTTTTTTTGGTGAACTTGATACTTTAAATGAGGGTTAGGGTTAAAATTGTTAACTTTGAGTGCAGTTCCACAATAATCCAGAGGAGGGCAGTATATACTTTATTTGTTTATTATTTAGAGTGACTTATCTAGGAGGACTTTTTTTGTGTGAACAGCATCCAAATCATTGATAAATCCAAAATGCACAGAGTGAATTTCGTTGCTCTGTACTTCTGAAGATGTAATATCAATAAAAAGCTGGGGGGGAAGTAAGCTTTTGATTAGCAAAGCTTTCAAATATTTGTGCATGTTCTAAGACTCACAGCATATTGCTTTTTTTCTAAATTCATTTTAAGGATAAAAAAATAAGTAAGAGCATAGCACAATCTCAAAAAGAGCAAAAGCAAAATAATACTGGAGTAAATGTTTTAAAAGCCGCTTTTGTGCTCCTATGTTTACAAAATGATATGAAAGAAGCAGGATTTTAAGTTGCTTTGAATGATGTTTGTAAATGTAAATGATATCTTAATTTTCCTGTAGGATAACAGTATCTTTTAGAAGGCTATAATGGTTAAAAAAAAAAAAGTAAAAAAAAAAAAGTCTTTCACGCCCTAAAATGTGTCAAACGTGTGTTTCCTATGTAATTACAGCAGGGGGCGACAGTCAGCGATTCAGTTATCAATTAACAGAAGAAGAACCAAAGGCTGCAAACCCGCCATGTGAATTGATTAGGTTTAGATTAGATTTGTTATTAAATACAGTTTTTTTTTGCCATATATTGGAATTATTATTGAAAAGATTAATTTAGTTTTAGCTAAGAAGGGATGTGTGTTTTTACATGCGCATTGACTACGTTAGACACCTAGCCGAAGCTTAAATGTTAAGCTAACATCAGTAGATTTTGGTTTTGGTAAAAAGGGAATCAGAGAATGGAGGAAATGATGGTGGAATCGGACCCAAAGGAAAGTTCTGGACCCGGCTCAAACCAGCTGGTCGCCGGTGCGTGGGAATCGGTCACAGCTGCTTTGGTGAGTGAAGCCGAACCCCGGATTGGGGCGTTTAAGAACGGAGCGAATAGTTCTCTCAGAGCTCCATTTAAATAAATACAAGTTTAAGGTTTCTACCCCTAAAAGAGGCAGATTATTAGCAATAAGACACAAAGACTGCTTTCTGTCTCATCCACTGGAACTTGGCGCTTAATTCGGCGTATATGTTTCATTTTTATCATGTTTGCTGTTTTATTTAATTAGAGATATTAGAGGCTGCCTGTCTAAAGTAAAAGTTTACACTTCAAAGAACCCCATGCAAAATACTGAAGATGGTTTTGTTTAAATGATTTAGTCCAAAAAGTGGGATTTAAACTCAAAATCAGAAAGCTTGTTTACCATATTATCAGAGAGGATTGAGGCTGCAGTTTTCCAGCAGTCAGTCTGACATCCTTTACAAGAAATTATTAAATTTGAACAGAAAGTTTAGTGGACAGAAAAAAATATTCCAGGCCGGACAGATAACCTGCTGCTAGGATTTGGACTAGAAATTTAATATTCCCTGTTTTTAACAAACTACTGTAGGAAAGATGATATCAGAAGCATCTTATCTGGGCTCTTTTCAGGTTAAGGAAAAGTCTGCATTTTATCTGAAAATCAAGGCCCCACATTCTGGATGGAAAGTTGAGACTCCATCAGGGGTGTAAATCACATCCATCATGGCGATTCGATTCAGTATCGATTTCCTGACCCAACGATTTGATTATTTTTGATACTCAAGAATACGCCACGATACGATTCGATTATTTGGTCCATTTTTTTTTTTACCTTACAGTCTAGACAATGTTTCAGATTTGAAATAAATCAATAAAAGCTGTAATATCGTGAGTAGGTAAATGAGATAATTTGCCAATGGAATGAGTATTTTTACTTTTAAATTTAGATATTTAGATAAAAGGCACTTGAAATAAGACAATGCAATTGTGTTTTCTTATTTTAAGTGTAAATTGTCCTGCCGCTCATCTCAATTCCTCCATAATAAACATTTAAATTGTTCCGGTGTTCATTATTTCCTGGATGCCTTAATAAACTAAAAATACTTTATATGTTTGAAGTTCTAAAGAGCGAGCAGAAGAAAAGGACCCAAATATAGATTTTTCTGTCTTTGGGACGGCCTGCAGGTTTCTGAAGGCGGCTCGCTGTCGGAGCAGGACCCCTCGGACGCCGTGGCTCTTCTCTGCCATCATGGTTTGGGTCGGCTGCTCGGCGTCTGGCTGCTGGAGACGCTGCAGCTGCGTCTGTCCTCCTCAGTGGTTCCAGAATTCTGGTGCGGACTGAAACAGCCAGAGAACGAACTGGAAGAACGAGACAGGGCCGGCGTTCTACTAACGGCGTTCAGAACTCTGCTGGACCGCCTGGAGCCTTTCCTGAGCAAGTAGAACAAACATTTTTGTCCAAATAAGCTGATCGGGTCCTTATTTCCCTTTATTCTTTATCCAGGAAGCCAGACTTCCTGAACTTTATCCAGATCTGTCCGTACTTTGCTCTAAACATCCAATCTCCTCTCTAACAGGTGGATTGGAGAAACTGGGGCAGTGGCAGGAAGAGGGCCGCCATGGTCTGTCTGGTCCGGGCCCCAGGGCCCTCCAGGAGCGGGCTTACACCACCATCAGGGCCCTCCTGCTCTTCTCCCCACCTGCTGTTCTGCAGGAGCGGGTGCTGGAATTTTACAGCCGGACCTTCTCTGTCTATATGAACCGGGAGGGGGGAGAGGATGGATCCGAGGCGCCGGATGGCCCCGACGGAGGGGCCTGCCCAGGCTGCGGGGTCCTGACTCAGCACTGCTGGTGCCAGGAGGCTCTGGAGCAGCTGCAGGACCTCAGCCTCATTCTGTGAGCAGATCGGACCCATTCCTGAATCCAGTGCTGCAGTTTGTTCCTGCTGGTGTTTGACCCGCCGTTTCCTTTCTGTGGGGCTCCAGATCCCGGCTGCAGCTGCTGGAGTGGGTCAGCTCCGACGCCGTCACCTCCATCCTGCACAGGCTCATCGAGCAGCGCATGGAGCAGCACTGCAGGGGCGAGTACGAACGCTCCTTCCTGCTGGAGTTCCAGGAGGTGAGAGAGTTTTACGCCGAGAACCGCCGCCTCCTTCCCCAGCCTCTGG
Source organism: Cyprinodon variegatus (assembly GCF_000732505.1). Classification (NCBI taxonomy): domain Eukaryota; kingdom Metazoa; phylum Chordata; class Actinopteri; order Cyprinodontiformes; family Cyprinodontidae; genus Cyprinodon; species Cyprinodon variegatus. The sequence goes on from NW_015150804.1 coordinate 664,777, forward strand.
TTCTGAATCCGTTTGTTTCTGTGGTTGGATCAGTGGCTGGAGCTGGTTCTGGGATGGCTGGGGAAGGTTTTTGACAGCAACGGGGACAGAGACGCCGAGGTCCCGCCAGCTCCCAGTTCTCCCAGCGTCCGAAGCAGCCAGCCCGCCAGTTCAGTTCTGAAGCAGTGGAGGTGCCACATGCACCAGTTCTTCTGCAGGATCTACGTCAACATGAGGATTGAGGAGCTTTTCAGTATCATCAGAGGTAAGTGTCCAACTAATGAAACGCCACCAGGGAGGATGCTTCAGGATAGCGTTTCTCCTTCCACAGTCAGAACAATCCTGCCAGCCGGGTTTTTATTCTGCTCTAGTTTCAGTGGATCTGCTGCCTTTAAATCAGTTTTCATAGCGTCTTTATTAACAGATCTGGTTCAGATCTTATTTTGCAGAACCAGATTATTACTCTGCGTCATTTAAAGTTCTAGATGTAAACTAAGAACGTGGCGTACCTCAAGGCTCCCTTCTTGTGCCACTTTAATCCAACATCTACATGAGGCGCTAGTTCAGATTAGGGAGCATGGCAGCAATCTGTCACTGACTCTATGCTGATGACGTCTTCAATATTTGGAAAAAATCTAAATCTAGATAAGTCATTTGTTCTTAAAATAAGTGCATTTGTTCTTGGATTGAGGAGGTAAGAGAGACATTTTGCCAATGGAAGAAGAATATTTACACTTAAAATAAGGAAACACATTTGCATTGTCTTATTTCAAGTGCATATTATCTAATTATCTTATTTTAAGAGTAAAAATACCAATTCTATTGGCAAACTATCTCATTTACCTGCTCAAATTAAGGGTAAATACACTTAATTTAAGACATTTTCACTTATTTCTAGATTGTGTTTGCAGTGACTTTGTAACAAGATCTCTTCATCCCATCACAGCCGCAGGTCCCAGTAGAGATGTCCTCGTTTAAGTTTTTCATTTCAGATTTGATACCAATAAGGAAGCTTTGAGTATTGACTGATATAAATGCTAACCTGATACAATATCAGCATCATTCATATTTGTATTAATTATTTTGTAGTTTGGCATATTAGAAAATAATAATAATAATAATAATTGACAGCAGTAGAAATGACCCATTTATTATTAACCAACAGGTTACAAAAAACTTTCTGTCAGCTTTTTAATATTAGAGATTTTAGATGCAGGCTGATATATTCTGATTTTACTTTATTAAGACAGATTTCTTATAACAATATCTCATCAGAACATCTCTAGTCTTCAAAGTACCAGGAGTTAAAGAGGGTAAATATTAGGGCTGAAATAATTAATGGGACTATTTGTGATTAATCGATTATTGAAATAATCTTAAAGTAATTTAGTAATCGATTAATCGTTAACTGGAGTATAGAGACTGTAAAAATGTGTTTTTAGCTGACAGAGCGACCCACTTAGACCAGCAATAAAACAAAATTGTTAAAAAATATATATAGAACATTTGTAAGTTTACCTTTTCTGACGATTTAGATTTTCTTTTTTCAATATGCCAGAAATCCTCAAGTTGAAAAAAGTTTTAGTTTCCCCTGGTTTCATCTTTCTGGTACAGACAGATTAATCGGTTTGCAAAATAATCGTTACTTGCAGGCCTAGAAAATATACAGGGTAAAGTAAGGCAGACAGAAGTAAATAAAAAATAAAAAAAACAAGAGTAGAAATGAACGTTCAAATGCATCAACAGAGCATGCAAGAAACCCAAACACTGATTGACTCAGCCTAATTTGCTAAAACATCGTTAGAATAAAGAATTAGGTTTATACCTGCACAAAATAAGCTGCTACAGGCCTTTATTTTCAGTTTGTTGGATTATTGCAGTTCTGAACAGTAGCTCTACTGCAGCCAGATCTAAACCAAGAAATAAAGTTTTGCAATAATTTAGAACTATTTGAAATTTGGTTTAATGGTTTGAGTTACTCTGCATCTGAATGCAGACACCATTACGCCATCTTCATCTTGCAGCTTCGGTCACCTGATGTTGGAGTGAAAGATGTACAGGTGGGGCGTGACCTCATGCATGTTTTTCTGAACATATCTGTCCTTTAAAAAAATTCTCCCAGATTTCCCAGAATCCAAACCTGCAATTGAAGATCTGAAGTTTTGTCTGGAACGAACCAACCAGCGGCAGCAGCTCCTCACTTCACTCAAATCAGCCTTTGAAAGCCGACTCCTACACCCAGGTCAGTGTCGACACGAAGCCCGGCCCAGTTCACCTCAGCAGGGATTTTACGCACCAGCTGGAAGCAGAAACTAAACTTTTACAAATCCAGTTTAACTTTAAACCAAATGCAAAACTGTGTCTGAAAGCCCAGTCTGAGGTTAAACCTGGGGAGACACAGCAGAACTGGAGTGTTTTAAAACTTCATGTAGCGCTGCACAGCTTTTTATTCACACTTTGTTGTTCCTCTTCAGGTGTTCACACGTCGGATATCATCACAGTTTACATCTCGGCCATCAAAGCTCTGAGGGAGCTGGATCCATCCATGGTGATCCTGCAGGTGGCCTGCCAGCCCATCCGGAAGTACCTGCGGTGAGTCTGGTCCACCTCCCACAGACCTCCCACAGACCTCCCACAGACCTCGCCCAGACCTCCCACAGACCTCCCACAGACCTCCCACAGACCTCCCACAGACCTCCCACAGACCTCCCACAGACCTCCCCCAGCATGGATCCGTGGGCAGGAGTTTTCCTGGCTAGATCAGACCTTCAGTGGGTTTTAAGATGTTGGCAATTTCCCAAATTTACTTAAATAATACAACATAAATTAGGCAAGTAAAGACATTTCTGCAGAAATTGGT
>NW_015150804.1:668469-671152 GCF_000732505.1 Cyprinodon variegatus
TGCTGTAGGAACCCTGATTTAAAGAGTCTAACAAACTGTCAGACTGTTTTAAATCATAAGTCTTCATCGCCTAATGCGCTAATTGCTAGCATGCATTTTTTTATCACATTCCAAGTCTCCTCTGGTGTGCTTGACAGAACACCAGAGAAGTCGATGTCGCTCTGTCATGCAGCATGGCTAAATGGGAGCTATTTAGGTGCAGTTAAGGAGTTTATATTTATGAAAAGAACCACGTAAAGTTCAGCATGATCGCTCTGCCAGTACTTCTCTGATAAATACCAGTGAGGGTCTGATTAAGAACGACTAATCCTGTACTGGATGGCAGGAAAACTACAACGTTGAAAGAAAGCAACATTTTATCAGTTAACCAGATGGAAAAAATTAGAATCTAATAAACCATTAATTGATAATTAATCATAAGTTGTTTATTTGTTTACATCTCGAACTGAGACCTCTAAGGAATAGTTTTTCCCGTGAGCTGATGGGTCCTGGATCCGCAGGAACTGAAGTCTGGTTTCCTTTGATGTTTCAGGACCCGGGAGGACACGGTGAGGCAGATCATCGCCGGGCTGACGGGCGACGCTGAAGCCTGTAACGACTTGGCCTCGGAGCTCTCCAGAGGAGACCCGGTGACTCTGGAGATGCAGGACAGCGACGACGAAGGCAATGACCCCGAAGACTGGACTCCGGATCCCACCGACGCCGTGCCTGGTCAGTGAACGCACCTGTCTCTACCTGCGGAGCTGTTGGACGGATTCCACCAACCCATGTCGTTGTTTACGCTTTCCAGATAAACTGGGCTCCAGCCGCCGCTCGTCTGACATCATCAGCCTGCTGGTCAGCATCTACGGCAGCAAAGACATCTTCATCGACGAGTACAGAGCCGTGCTGGCCGACAGACTGCTGCACCAACTCAACTACAACACGGCCAGGTGTGGACCCAGCAGAACCTCTGACCGCCATCAGTGCCAGGTCCCTCTGACCTCTGACCTGTTTCTATTCAGGGAGATCCGGAACGTGGAGCTGCTGAAGCTGCGGTTCGGAGAGTCTCACATGCATTACTGCGAAGTCATGCTGAAGGTACGATTTCCGTCCACCAGCCACCTCAGAAGATGTTCCTCCCTCTACTTTAATGTGTCTGCGTCGGGTTGCAGGACATGGCGGACTCTCGCAGGATTAACAGCCACATCCGTGAGGAGGAGTCAAAGCTGAGCCAGGAAGAGCAGCCGCCGCTCGCTCTGTCCGCCATCATCCTGTCGTCTGAGTTCTGGCCCACGCTGAAGGAGGAGAAGCTGGAGCTCCCTGCTGTCATATGCCAGGCCATGGAGGCCTACACCCATCGCTACGAGAAGCTGAAGGTAGACTTCTCTGCTAAATCACAACCATCAAACCATTTCATTTCATATCATTTAAGTTTTATGTGCTACAGCAGGGGTCTGCAAGCTTTCATGTGCAAAGAACCAATTTGCTCTGAGTCCAGCTAATTAAAACTCGTTTAGAGCTGCAAAATATTACATGATTTTTTTATTAAAAGAATATGGAGCTAAATCGGTCTCAATTTTCACAAATTCACATGTGATTCATGCATGGACAGGAAAAACTCCACACACACACTGTGCACAATTCACACAAGAGGTTCACACATGCACAGCGCATGATTTGCCAAAATATTTAAGGTCACATATGTGTGTTTGTGAAAATTGAGACTGATTTGGCTCCATTAAAAAACAACCTATTATTTTTATTAAATATAGAAATCTGTTGCCATTTCAAATAACCAAGAACTCATTTGGATTCTTTTCAAATAATGAAAAATATAAAACAGTTAATATAACTGAAACATGGATTTTTTTCTGTAGAGTATTAATTGATGAAAAAAAAAAGTTAACCCTTTAAAGCCCGATCCAAGAATAAAACAAAACAGAAAATAACTTTTTTTTGGTTTGAAGTCCTTATTTGGCCTTTTAACAAAATATGTAAAAAGAAAAAACAGAAATACATTTTTTATATTAATAATTTATTACTATGCGATAAGTCAAGGTTGTTTTTTGTGTAGTCTTCTACTGGCTGTTATCAGGTATATCTGATTGTGTAAAATAGGATTTTGAGCAAAGTTTTTACCATTAAATTCTGCAAAAGGTGTCAAAACATTTCAGAAACCGTTTGTATCAAATATGATACATTTGGCATTACAGGGTTAATAATAAAACACCATGTTTTCCCATTTTAATTAAAGGAAAAATAGCTCTCATATTTCATCTTATTTCTGGTCCATTCAGATATTTTCTTATGAAACCCACAAAAGTGTCTAAAACTGGCATTAAATCTTATTATTAATTATTTTGTCATTTATTTATTTTTATTTATTAAGAGCCATTTTAGAGGGTCCAAAGAGCCACAGGTTGCAGAGCCCTGTTCTACAGGAACCAATAAGAAACGTCTGTCTTTGGTTTGTGACTGAAGCTTTCTGGGTGTTTTTAAGGCCATGAGGACGCTGAGCTGGAAGCCTCACCTGGGCTCCGTCACTCTGGACCTGGAGCTGGAGGACAGGACCCTCACTAACCTCACCGTGTCCCCCATCCACGCCGCCATCATCCTACACTTCCAGGAAAAAAGTACGATCTCTGATTTCAGCCTCTACTGTGGAACAACTCACCAGCTTAACAACACTATTCGTTAAGCT
>NW_015150804.1:671833-675215 GCF_000732505.1 Cyprinodon variegatus
CGCCTCAGAGCCAACGCTGATTGGACGTTCGTGTGGTGAACGGCTCCAAATTTTCTTTAACGGAGAGTCTCCAGACTGATCTGCGAGTGAAACCTTGAAAGCTCGCGAGATCAGGATGGTCTCACCAGGCTAGGACCACATAGCCAAGTGGTCTGGGTCGCAGCGGACAAAAATTGGATCTGTGTTGTTCAGACAGCCAATGAAAAGATCAGATCCAGGTCGCATATGGGCCAAAACATCGGATGTGGGTCACTTCAGGCTGCAATGTGAACGTAGCAATAATGGCACAGATTTTTGCCCTGATCTTGACCTTCTGAAAGGTCCTGAATCGGTTCTGCAGCGTCAGGACTGCTTCCATTGCAAATCAGGGTCCATTATCCTGTCATGCTCTGTCCCTAAAATTAAATCAGTGGCTGGAGTTTGAAAATATGAACTTTTAAAGCTTTAAAGCATCAATCAGTCAGAGAAGCTGATCCGGAAGCTGACTGCATTCGAAGCGTTATCTGTCATCCAGTCAGCTTTAAACTACTAAAATATGCATATAGGGTTACAATCCACCAGGTTTACATTAAAAAGGTGTGAGAGTGTATTTATTCATGAACAAGAAAAGGTGAGTGTTCTCTGATCTATGGCTGAAACAATCAGATTAACGAATTATTGAAATAATTAACTAATCTAGTAATTGAGTCATCCTTAACTGGAGCAGAGACTCTAAAACATGCTTTTAGTTGACAGAGTATCCACCTAAGAGCAGTAATTATATTAGTGCTGCAGCTAACAATTATTTTATATTTTTGATTAATAATTGACAGCAAAAAGTTCCTTATAGAAGACTTTTTAAAATTATACCAGGTAAAAAAATTAAGCTTTTCCACTTGAGGAGTTCTGGAAAGAGCGTATTGACAGAAGAAAAACATTTTTATCCCATTTTTAAGTGTTTGCACATATTCTTTTTATTTTGGTATTATTGCTTCTCAAGGTGGGTCGCTCTGTCAGCTAAAGGCTTGTTTTAGAGTCTCTACATTCCAGTAAACGATTGATTGATTACTAAATTAGTTGACAATTATTTCAATAATTGAGTAATCCTGATTAATTGTTTCAGCCCTAAATTATACCAACATTGAAAGTGGAAAAATTTTACTTGTTCTTGGTTCTGTGAAAACACTATAGTAACAATATAGTTAACAGATGAATTGATGAGCAAAATGATCGTTAGTTGCAGCACTTCTCTGTTCACTCCACTGTGATATTTTCTTAATGGACTGGGGTAAAACCAGTGCTCTGAATTGGGCCGTTCTAGTAAAGCTTTACTTCTAAATTTTACCCACATGATGTTAAATGGCTTCATTTGCTTTGGCGCTAAACATTTCCTGCACATTGATGTTGCTGCTGAGCGACGGAAATGATCATGGCTGTGTTGTTTACCTGCCTCCAAAGCGCTCGAACAAACCGCAGCAGTTCTTCACTCAGAGGTCTGACTGCAAGCTAGCATTAGCGCATCCGAGGAGAACCTGGCGCCGACAAAATGCCTGCAACGTATTTTCAGATAAAAGGTAAGATCAGGGGCGGAGATAGACGTTTAGGGGCCCTGAACACAAAAACCACCTGGAAATAAAAATAATCTGGGAAATAGAGAAACAAACAGGAAGTTACTGTGTTGCTGTTTAATATGAATGTTTTAAAATCACCTGCAGTAAATAAAAAAATGTGAATCTTTAAAAATATTTAAACTCATTTTGCTCCAATTATAGTGTAAACACTTCTAAGAAGATAATCTATTTCAGAGGAAAATTAATGCTAATTCCACACGCGATTGAAGCTGCAAAACAAGGACAGCTTCTTCATTTCTGATGCTTGTCCACATTAAGGTCAGACGCGCCTCATCTTTGATGCTTCTGAAGCGCATCCAGTAAAGTGTGCCCAGATGCGTCTGATGCTTCTCTCATTGGTTGATCTGACGCGTCGAGCAGCAAAAGTTAGCATCTGCTTGTGAAGCGCTTCCCACGCCTCAGAAGCTCAGAAGCTCAAGATGCGTCGCTTCTGCTGATGGAGACGCGCTGCAGGACCTTTTGATGCGTGTTAACCATAGACTTTGCATGTAAACCGGCTGTTTCTGCTGCTCAAAGCGCATCCGGTGTCAACGAAGCATTACCAAGACAAAAGATTTTAACAGGCTAAAATGAGGCAGCAAGCGCAGCATATAGTTATAAAGCAGTATAATGGGAAAACCTACAGCATAATATTTAAAGGTTGGATCATAATCCTGTTAACCTGGAGGCACAGTTGACATTTTGAGGTTTCATTTTTTTTTTATTGTCAAACATCTTAAACAGTTTTTTTCCCCTTCTAATTTCAGCAAATAAAAATGAATCTTCCATTTTATTTAGTGATCAACGATCAGGTCAGACGTGTCTGCACCCTGTTTCACGTACATCTGAGTTCACTGTGCACAAGCGTCCAAGTCGAGGCATTGGGCGCTTTTCTGATGCCAAAACAGCGACGGTGTGAAACCTGAATCACATGACTGTGTAATTGTGTAAAGTATTGATATTTTATCACACATGCATGCACCAGAAAATGAATACGGTAGTTATTAGCAGCTGTAAGTACAGTGGAAAATGCATTTTTTTTTAAAAACAGTATTCTCGTTAATTCCTAAAGATTGATTCTTATAACTGGAGTTGGAAAACCTAAAAACCAGCAGTGAAAATGACCCTGAACGCACCATCGTCCTGGTGAAACATGGCAGTGCTTACATCTTGCTGTGGCAATACTTTTCAGCATCGAGGAAGCTGGTCGAGGTTATGAGAAGATGGGCGGAGCTAAACTAGGCTAGCGGTAAAATAAATGATCAATGCATAGTCATGGGTTAGAATGGCCTAGTCAAAGCTCAGCTCCTAATTTAATTTATGAAAGGAGCTGATGCAGGAGCTCTCCACCCAGCCTGTTTCTGCTGGTAGCGTCACACCGTCAAAGATCTGGGGCTTTAGCAGAAGAAGGACTGAGAGGGACTGAAAACGAACTCTGACCTTTCTGTTCAGACCTCTCTGCAGATTTTACCCCCTTCGTCTAAAGCTAACGCCATTTTATTTTGTCAGGTTCTTGGACGCTGGAGGAGCTGAGCTCCAAGCTGGGCGCCCCGAAGGAGCTGGTCCACAGGAAGCTGGCTCTGTGGCAGCAGCACGGCGTTCTGAGGGAGGAGGCTGCCGGGCGCTACGCCGTGCAGGAGACGGGCTCCTCCCGGGAGAAGGTGGACAGAGGGGTGATGCTGATTGACAGCGACGAGGAGAGGGACTCCAACACCACCACCCAGTCTGAGCAGAGGGAGGAGAAGCTGCAGGTCTGCTCACCTTTTTATGCAGAACATCTGAGAAATGCTTCA
>NW_015150804.1:677798-702873 GCF_000732505.1 Cyprinodon variegatus
TTTTTAGATATTTTTTAATCCAAGGCATGTTGTATAAAAGACATAATACCACAAATGCATGACACTATTGTGATTTTTTTCATTGTGATGCTATTAAATGTTTCTCTGCAAATTTCATCACAAACATATGATAGACGGTTCCTGCACACTTGACAACGTTTGAGCTCTGATGGAGGCCAATTATTATCTCCCAGAGTGTTTTTTTTTTTTGATCGTTTTGAGGAAATATGGAGGAAATCTGCTTTTTATAGAGAAAATGTTCCAATCATGAGTTATTAAATCAGCAAAGCCGAATCTTAGTATCTAACTTTATCTGAATACCCAGGACTAAACAAGAAGCAGCTTTTAGTTCTTATTTTCCACTAATGCAGAATGAACTCAGTGGCCTTGGATTGTGCCAAATCATGTTTTCAGTCTACATATATATATTTTTTTATCAGTGATTTTAATTTTTTTTATATAATTTATTCATTGTCCTTCTTTTTGATTAGCAGTGTTACATGAATGCCACGACTGAGGTGGCTGATGGTCTCCAGACTCACATGTGTTCAATGTGAACCTGATTAAACCTGTGGTGAGCACAGGGTGCCAGTGGTGAGTTTGTCATTCCTGGTGTTCTCTGACTAATGCCTGGGATCCTGAACGGTGTTGGGCTGTGAACAAATCCTTCATCTTTGGACGTCAGGCCTTCATAACTTCCTCATGGAGTCAGTTTCTAACAGTCTATGCAGACACATGCACATTTCTGGCCTGCTTTAGGTCACTTTTTAGGGCTCTGGTAGTGCTCCTCCTGTTCCCTCTTACACAAAGGCAGAGGTAGCGGTCCTCCTGCTGGGTCGTTGCCTTCCTCCATGTCTCCTAGTAGCGCCTGCAGCCTCTGGACTCTGCGCTGTCAGACACTGCAAACCTTCTTCCCACAGCTCGCATTGATGTGCCATCCTGGATGAGCCGCCTAGTCGCCAATAATTTCCACCTGTTTATTAATTCCATTTCACCACAGCAGGTGGAATTCATTGTCAATCAGTTGCTTCCTTAGTGGACAGTTTGATTTCACAGATGAAGATTGATTTGATTGAGGATACTGTGTTGTTGGAGTGTTTCCCCCCATAACTTGAGGAGGGGTTACAGCAGATCCAGAAAAGTGCAGTTCTAGGAACAGGAAAGATACTGCGCAGAACCCTCAGGCTTCCAGGCCTCTGGTAGAGGACCTGAGCTTGGAGGAGAAAAGGGGAGACGGCCCGCAGTGGGTGAGGAGGAGGTTTATATATATATATATATATATATATATATATATATATATACATATAGCTTGCCTCGATTGACTAGACCTCAATTTATTCTTATAGCATATTTTTCAGTAACATGATGATCCAAAGAGCTGTACATGAGCTGAACAAGAAATAAAACAATGCTGTGGCATAATGGCAACACAAATAAAGGAAATAAAAATAATTCCAATAAGATTATTTTAAAAATTCAGGTTAAATCTTCATCAGCACCTAAATGTCCCTGTCAGACGTTAACCCCTTCGCCAGCCCCCCCCTAAAGGACTTTTAAACTTCTCAGGGTGGGTCTACTTCCATCTCTCAGGGTCTCAGACTGAAAACAATGAAGACCTTTGGTCTGATTATGACCGGAAGAATAAAACTCCATGCAGGAGCTTCAGGGCAACAAAGCTGTGGTCTTTATGGGACAGTGGAAAGTTGAAGATAAGTGGCAACACTTCAGACCAGTAGATTGAGGAATCATGGAGTTTCTGGTAAAAACAGAAACATTCGTCTCCTGGATAAAATCCTCAATCAGAGAACAAACTTATCTGATCAGGAAAGGGTCAGACCCAATTTTTGTTGACTTAAGAGGAGCTCACTCTGCTGTAAAGCAACCTTTGGGTCACGTGACGCATTCAGTGANATTTCACAGATGAAGATTGATTTGATTGAGGATACTGTGTTGTTGGAGTGTTTCCCCCCATAACTTGAGGAGGGGTTACAGCAGATCCAGAAAAGTGCAGTTCTAGGAACAGGAAAGATACTGCGCAGAACCCTCAGGCTTCCAGGCCTCTGGTAGAGGACCTGAGCTTGGAGGAGAAAAGGGGAGACGGCCCGCAGTGGGTGAGGAGGAGGTTTATATATATATATATATATATATATATATATATATATATACATATAGCTTGCCTCGATTGACTAGACCTCAATTTATTCTTATAGCATATTTTTCAGTAACATGATGATCCAAAGAGCTGTACATGAGCTGAACAAGAAATAAAACAATGCTGTGGCATAATGGCAACACAAATAAAGGAAATAAAAATAATTCCAATAAGATTATTTTAAAAATTCAGGTTAAATCTTCATCAGCACCTAAATGTCCCTGTCAGACGTTAACCCCTTCGCCAGCCCCCCCCTAAAGGACTTTTAAACTTCTCAGGGTGGGTCTACTTCCATCTCTCAGGGTCTCAGACTGAAAACAATGAAGACCTTTGGTCTGATTATGACCGGAAGAATAAAACTCCATGCAGGAGCTTCAGGGCAACAAAGCTGTGGTCTTTATGGGACAGTGGAAAGTTGAAGATAAGTGGCAACACTTCAGACCAGTAGATTGAGGAATCATGGAGTTTCTGGTAAAAACAGAAACATTCGTCTCCTGGATCAAATCCTAAATCAGAGAACAAACTTGTCTGATCAGGAAAGGGTCAGACCCAATTTTTGTTGACTTAAGAGGAGCTCACTCTGCTGTAAAGCAACCTTTGGGTCACGTGACGCATTCAGTGACGGATCAGACTTTTAGGCGTGTTTTGGAGAAGAGCAGCCTGCATGGAGAGTAGATACCCACCAAGACCTGAATATTCACATAAAAAATCATTAAATATATTTAAATTAAGCTAATAATTTGGTTAAGGACTCAGTGTTGCTTTAAAAAGAGCATCTCAAACTTTGAATCATTGTTCCAGATAAAGCTCTAAACACATTTTAACAACTTTCATTATTTTCAGATCTTCAAACATTTTTGTTCTTTGTCCCCAAATTTTGTCTCTGGTTCATTAAATCTTTTTCCTTTAATGATTGTGGAGGGAATATTTTAAAGGGAACAGAATAGTATTCAGTCAAAGTTTCCACTGAACCATCGAAACTCTAGAAGAAAAACTTCTTAAATGGTTTATTTTGTTTTTAAAGCATCACAAACAGCAGCAGAGAAACATTTTTAGATCATTCCAGGCAGAACGTGATGGAAGACATTAAGGCTATTTCCTGTTAGAGCTGTAATAGTTCAGTCACTGTTACACAGAGAAACTATTAGATTTATTGCTTTATTTTGCTTTGAACACATCTTCATGGTAAACAGTAAAACATTAAGAGTCCAGTGAAGATTTATCATTTAGACAGAAATAAGTAAATTACTGAACTCTTCACACCTTAAAACATTACGATTTAGTCACAAACGGTTCCCTTTTGAAGGATATTTGTTACGTATTTTGAAAAACTGGTTGAAAAGTGAAGTTAAAGGAACAAACTGGTGTTTTTATCTGATAATGACAGTTTGAAATGAGCGTCTGATTGTGCTGGCATCCCTCCAAACCATTATGCTCCTTTTACAGAGGAATGGTTTATAAGAATCTGCCAATTTCAGTATTTAACAATAAAAATCAAAGTATTTGAAGGTGGCTGGGAGTTTCACCGTTTTCACTAAAATAAAGCTGAAAATTTGAAAAAACAAAATTTTGATAAATTCATGCAAAATTTCAATGGTTAATTTTTGCAGCTTCAGGTAAGAAAGAAGCTGAGACTGATTTCATCAAGATGAACGACCCCGATCATCTACGTCCAGTTTCTTCGTCTCAAAACCACAAAATATTTCAGATTTTCTGTCTTTTAATTCAGGGAGAGATGAACTAATAGGATCAGATCTGCAGACTGAGGCTCTTCAGAGGCATCGTTTTATATTTCCTCAAACATCTGGGAGTCTATAAGGGCGGAGCTCAGAGGAACAAAGACTGCAGTTCTCAGAAACGTTCACCTTCAGTACAAATAAAGTTTTATGCATCAGAACCCAGAAAAACCTTTAAAAAAACACCAGAATGCTCCTTTAGGTCCTCGGGGGCGTGGACGTGCGGTCAGTGCTGCAGACTGTGAATCCATCAGGTTAAACCAGGAATAATGACCCAGACAGTGTCCCGTATGACGGCTCTCCGTCTCAGCAGCATTTCTTCCCTCTCTTCCGGCGGTCGCGGTCTCTCTGGGCGTTCATGTTGACCGTGTCTTTCTCCCGCTCCCGTTCCCTTTCAGCTCTGTCCTGACTCTGCTTCTTGGCTCGGAGCACCATGCGAGTAAAAGCCATAAACATCTAAGAAAACGAAAAAGGAAACTGTTCATTTTGCACAAAAAACAGTTAATTTTTATATATGGGATACAACAGTAAACATCGCCTGCCTCATTTTTTTAAAACCACACAGAATTTCCTCCCCTTAAAAAACCCACAAACAACCTGAAAGCATTTTTTAATAATCAAAACTTTTTTTTTATAATCAAAACACACAAACAATACTTTTTTCGAAGCATACCAATATTGTCAAACCTATTTTATCTGGGTGTTATATAGGGTGACCAAACGTCCGTATTTCCCGGGACATGTCCGTATTTCACGTCCTGTCCCGGGCGTCCTGGGTTTTTTTTTTTTAAAAGGTGAGGAAATGTCTTGTTTTTTTAAATTACCTTCATTGGACCATTAAATTTACAGGCACTAGGGCCCTGCGCACGGCGCTGCGTGTGATGTAACACCTGAGCCGCGCCAGTGCGGGCAGCCCTGTTCTTCATCAGAATATAGATATCGTGGCTGTCCGTACGCCAACAACATGCAAATGTATGTTTACAGACGATTTAAAAAAGAGTTTCCCGCTTTCAGACCGGATCGAGATAAATGGGAGGCCTTGTGCACAGTGTGTAAATCAGGCTCATATGTCTCGGTGTCCAATGGAGGTGCAAGGGATCTGAAAAGCCACCTGGACTTCGAAAGTAAAGATAGTCTATTGATATGTTTGTTAGTTTTTGGTTCATTTTGGGTTATTTTTGCTACACAAGAGGTATTTTCTGTTAATTAGCTTATTTGTTTATTTATTTTTTCCAATAGCCTACAGAACAGACATTATTTCGTTCCTTGCTGAGGCTGAGTATCATCTGTTATTGGGAGCTGAGAGTTATGGTTAACTTTTATTGTTAAGGATTACGTAGGTCTATGTTAAGTGAGTTTATGCCACAGACATCTCTATGCATGGGAACAGAGATTACCCCCCACCCCCCCGCTCCAAGGTCACCTGGTTTTCCCAAATGAAAATATGGTCACCCTATGTTATGATCATGGATGATATGCTAGTAATTGCTAAAATGCTAACTATAGCATGTGGCTACTGACAGATTATTGCACCTGGGAGTAAAGAGTTAAGAGTTCAGATTTTCTGTCAAAAAGTCAATAAGTATAAAATTCAAAGTAAACATTTGGAGTTTTTGTTCTGCTGTTGCCAAACTGAAACCTTAATTACTAAAAAATAAAAATGTACTATTATTTGCAAAAAGGTGACTTTATGAAGCTTAAACGTTTGTCCTTACAGTAATGCTGGTTTTGAAGCTAGAGATCCTGTTTTATTACTTATGTTTTTAAATACATTAAAGAAAAGATGGAAATGAAATAAAGAGGCTTATTTTGTTCTTTATAACAAAACACAAAGAAAAAATTTATATTAAGATACTTTATTAATGTTTTTTTTTTTCTTTTTTCTTCCATTAAAGTTGTTCATGACCCAGTTATCTTACTTTCTGTTGTGTCCATATTTCCATTTAAGGAACATGCAGTTAGGGTTCTATTTTACAATCAATGTTTTCCATTTTTATTTTAGTTAGATTAAAAGTATTTATTTTGTATGTGCTTGGGTTCCAACAAAATATATTTCTAATCTACAAAAATGTAATTTTTTTTTTCTTCATTCCTCCGAAAAATGGAAACGAGTGTTTCCTAAAAATTTATCCAGTTATCATTCGTTTCTTTTAATCTTTTACAGCAGTTTTAAGGAGGTCTGATGATTTCCAGAGGACTATTTTGTACTTCATGATGTTTAGTTTTACATTAGGTTTTTTACCCTTCTATGATGATTTTACCTGTAGCACTTTGATAATTTTTTTAAATGTAAAGTGCATTACAAATAAAATGTATTATTATTATTATTATTATTCATTTAAACATGCTGCTTTAGGTTTTCTAACCAACTAAAACTTCCAAACATTAACAGTTTGTAAGGGAGAAAGTATCCGAGTCTCTGAATGGGTAATAATGTCTAAAGAAAACACCATAATAACAATAAAAAGGAAACCTCACCTCTTCTACATTTATATTTTCTTTGGCACTTGTCTCAAAAACTCGAACTCCCACCGACTCCCCGAACCTCACAGCATCCTGGGTGTCCACCTTCTTCTTGGCTGGGTCGTCGTTTTTGTTTCCCACTGAGGAAAAACAGAAAAAGTAGAAATACAAGAACAATCACTTATTCTGCTGTGAAACCTTAGAAACCCAAAGAATAAATGATTCTTTCTATAAATCACATTATGTCGAAGAACAAATCTCTGAGCACCTGGTTTAACTGCTGACCATTAATGTTTACATATCTGAGGAGTGTCATTGGGTTGATGTATAAAGAGGTGAAATATATATTTTTTAAAACATCAACTTTTAAGATTCATTATTATTAGGATGAATGCTTTAAAATGTGCTGGTGAATCAGGTTTGATCCACATTTTCTATTTATTTTCCTCACATCTGGTAATCAAAGCTCTACATGGAGTTTGTCAGAGTTCATAAAATTAGCCAAATGAATCAGAAATCAGACTCCAAGCAGTCTGTGGGTCCAGGAGGATGAATTTTCCTCTGTGCAGAACGTCTATTCAATTCAATTCAGTTTATTTATGTAGCGCCCATTCACAAAACAGTGAGATACAGTTCAACCAGATCATCCAGTCAAATTGATTAAAGGTTTTCGATCTAAGGAAAACAAGTTGATTGCATTGACTAGAAGCCAATCCCTCACACCAAGCATGCTTGTAGCGACAGTGGAGAGGAAAACTCTCTTTGAACAGGAAGAAACCTCCAGGCTCAGTGTGAGCGGCCATCTGCTGAGGCTGACTGGGGTTCAAGGAGACAGAAGTTAACATACAGAAAGAGGCACAGATACGAAAGGTCAGCATCAACCAGCTCCACAGGCGGCCCCGTCCAGGAAACGCACAGCCATGCAGACGAGCTCAGAGCCAGTTTCCATGTCAGAGGATGAAGAGAGCACATCCAGTTAGTCACAGTCAGAGAAACAGGACTACACTGAAAAAGAGGCCGATCTCGAACATCTATAAACTAAGGTGTTGATGGCAAAGGTCTGCATGGAACAACAAGAGATGTTAAATTAGCTGAAACAGTTGGAGCTAAAGCAGAGTTTTTCTGTGAGTCTAAAGGTCAAACTGGAATGTGTTTAATGTAACAAATTAATACGTAGCTAGAAATTAAAGAAAAAACATAGATGGTAGACCTTTCTCTAAGTCTCCAGTCTGCTGATGCCAGGAATGTCCTGGATTTAACTCCAGACACGTCTCCATCAACTTTGACCAGCAATGAGGAAAAATGTCCCACAGTATAATGCTACTACTGCTATGCTTCATGTTAGAGAGGCTGTGTTCAGGGGGATGTGCCAAGTTTGTCGTTTAGTCTAGAGAGCTGTTCTTAACTAAATTCTTTTTGTTTACAGGTGTGTATACAAAATGACTAAATAAATCTAAGTCTAGTCACGGTAGTAAGGTGCTGTGTTAGTCAGTCACATAAAATCCCAGTAAATTACATCCGGTTCTGTGCTGCGTCAGGATGGCATGTGATCACGTCTGCGGAGCACCGATGTGTTCTTTAGGCCAACCTACCCAGGATCTTGCAGACGTTGTCACAGTTATCGGAGATTTCGTTCAGCCACCTCTTCACATTCACAAACGACTCTGGATTTGTCACGTCGTAAACAATGATGACGCCGTGGGTGTTCCTGTAGTACCTGTAGGTAGAACAAACATGAAAGCTCTGCAGGAGGCCGAGCGGAATATCTGGAAAGGTTTCTCCGTTACGTTGAGGTGATGGTTCTGAATCTCTCCTGCCCTGCCGTGTCCCAGATCTGCAGCTTCACCCGCTCTCCCTCCATGTCCACCGTTCGGATCTTG
Organism: Cyprinodon variegatus; assembly: GCF_000732505.1. NCBI lineage: Eukaryota > Metazoa > Chordata > Actinopteri > Cyprinodontiformes > Cyprinodontidae > Cyprinodon > Cyprinodon variegatus. The sequence goes on from NW_015150804.1 coordinate 686,030, forward strand.
AAGTCCACTCCGATGGTGGTGATGTAGCTGCCTGCAGGGAGTTAATAAAAAATTATGATTAATGCACCGAGCTTTAAGGTTTAATCCAAAAACAAAGGAATAATTAAAGTAGAGTAGCTCGGCTGGTCCCAGCAGGGAACAGAGGATGGAAATCTGTCTGGGCTGTAATCCTGTATTTTTTAGCATCTCTTCAGATTATAGGTAGACTATGTGAATGCAAAGTGCCTTTTAAATAAAGAAATAAATAAAAATAAAAAAACATAATTTGCATAAACTGGAAAACTAAAGGTTTAAAACTAAAGGAGCCCATTTGTTAAACTAGCTTTTAATGGGTTTGTTTGCTTTAAACCAGCAGTTTGAAAACATTTCAGCCAGTGACTCCTGAAATAAACTGGGAATCCTCTAAAAATACATATTCATCTCATTCCGTCACTCTAGATTACATATTTGTGAACACAGATAAATTTTAATTTTTAGGTCGGTTTATTTTTGTGACACTGAATGGATCATTTCTGATGTTTTTAAAAATTTTGGAACATTTAATTATTAATTTCAGGTATTTTCTATGGAAGAGGATTAGGGCCACTGGAAAAAAAAGTTTACTGATTTTTAAATTTTACTTCAGTTTAGTATGGGAAAAAAGTCAGAATTCTGACTTTAATCTCAGAATTCTGACAGATAACAAACATGTTAGCATCAAGCCATAGCCATGTCTGTTTTAGAGACTAGCTCTCTTGTTTTAATCACCTTCTGCTCCTCCATTAATGAGGGGACCCCTCAGGCACGTAAAAAGTTGACTAATTCCGTCATTTTCCACCAATGTGTCACTGGCCACCTCAAACAACTCACATCTATGTCAGTGAAGCTGAGAGCTCCACATCTCTACCTTCATGGTGCCCATCTACATTAAGATCTACAATTCTGAGATTAAAGTCAGAATTCTGACTGTTTTCCCCATACTAAAGTGAAATAAAATTTTAAAATCAGTTAACTTTTTCTTTTTTTCTCCAGTGGCCCTAACCCTCTTCTGTAATTCTCAGATTGGGGGTCATGGGATGGTTTTACAGCCATTGTGATTTGATCCCCGATTCATGTGGAACGTCCCATGAATATAAATGTACTATGAAATAAGTAGATGTAAAAATAATGGATTAAGTAATAATTAATGATTAAGTAAATAATTTAATGTCATCTAAAATATTTAATATAAATGGAAATATTTTTTATTTACTTTATTTTAATGTAAATAAATACAATGCAATTAAGTTAAGATCAACTTTTAGGAGGCCTCCAGTCTGTAATATTGGTATTTTTGGGGTCAAGGGCTGAAATGTGTGGAAAAACATTTCTGATTTAATTAAGCCTTTTAACATTTTATAGTATTTTTAATATTCTAGAATAATAAATAAAAGTTACATCTATATATTTGAAGGAATGTTCCATATACGTCTGGGATCACAATGATTGTGAAAACCATCTCGTAACTCCGCCCACTTGGTGGCTCATGACCCCCACTTTGGAAACCTTTCTAAACATTAAAATTATAAAAATAATATTTTTTACATTGTTAATACTAAAGAAAATACTGGAGTTTCAGAAATGTTCAAATACTTTAATTCTATTTCGATACATAACATTTTATTGGCAGTTTTTTTAAAGAAGCATTTTCTCTGTTTTAGATTCAGATTATTCCCAAATATCCGTTTCATTGTGATGATTGATGAAAATGACATTCATAATAAAGGTTTTGTTAAAAATCATTATTATGATTATATTATGATCATATTTTCCTTTAATTTTTTAAATATATATTTCTGGTGAGTCTAAAGTAAAACACAACATGAGAAACCCAAAGGGTTCAGGTATACACTGCAAAAAAAACAACATTTTTTCTTAAAATAAGTGCATTTCTTCTTGAATTGAGGAGTTAAGTCAGAAACTGCCAATGGAAAAAGACAATTATCATTTAAAATAAGAAAAAAAAATTGCATTGTATTATTTCAGGTGCATAGCTCATTATCTTATTTTAAGAGTGAAAAGTTATATTATATTTACCTATTCAAATTAAGAGTAAATACACTTTTTTCAGTTTAGAATTAAATGAGGGCTAAAAAAAGAGCATTGTAGATCTATGTGTTCCAGAACTGCTCAAGGAGATCATTTTTGTATGCATGACTAATTTCCAGTGTTCCTCATACCTTCTTACCCTCACTCAGCTTCAGACATGTTGAGACAAAAAAACCTCCCAAAGATGTCTGAACTTGATCCAAAGTTTCTGCCTTTAAGCTGAAAGTAGAAGTTGGAGCAACTCACCGGAGAAGGAGTTGTCTGCGAAGCGCAGCAGGAGGCTGCTTTTCCCCACATCTGAGGGAGGAACAGATCAGAGATCAGATTAGCAGGTTAGTCAAACCGGTCTCCAGAAAGACCAGATTGGTCGGCCTCCTCATGCCTCAGTGGCGGCCGGTTTCCAGTAAAACCAAACAGATACAGAAATGAACCAGAAATGCAACTGCAGCAAAGCTTCAGCGTTATCTCAACTAGAACGTCATCAGAAGTTAACTTACTACTGTAATCATCTTAAGGTTTGAGCCAATTTTACCTTCCACTAAACTTTCCCTTAATCTGCTTTAATATAGCTGAACAGCTTCTTTGACCAAGTCTATGTGGCTCGTCCTCCATGTGGAGAGAAACCAGAACCCTCTGCTGGAGAACCACCAACATGTCCCACTAGCGCTCTGACAAAATCCACAGATCAGTCATTTTAAAGGTAAATATGATCAAATTAACTGATGTGGAGCTGCTTAGGGACCTAAAGCTAAAAGATCTCTGCTTCACTGGTTGCTTCATGCTGCTTCAGACAAAACACTAAAGAAATACATGGAGGAACACGGCGAAATACTGCTGGTAGCTACCTCTGCTCTGACACTCTCCTCTGATATTGAATAATATCTAGGAATCTAGGATAATCTAATAAATCTAACAACGAAAGATTTAACTTTATGTTCTCGATTAAACAGCAATAAACCAGTTTGTTCGATTAGTTTATATATAAGGCCGCTCGCTAAGACTGAGCGCCAGGAGATTTCAAAGACCAGACAGAAACTGGTCAGAACCAATCAGCTAACTGTGGATGAGATGCAAAAAACTATATATATATATATATATATATATATATATATATATATATATATATACACACATCATAAAAAACATCGCTCCCCTGATGCTATACTGTTGAGTTTTGGTTACAGAAGATTGCTGTTGCATTATGGGTAATTCTGGCGCATGCGTAAACCCTTGCCTCCAGCGCTGTGATTGGTCCGATCAGTTCTAGAGGGTCTGGGTCTGCTTAAACTAATGAGCTGTATGTGGTGTAAATCAATCTGGCAGCCATATTGGATTTCGAGGAATCCGACTTTTAAGAACCAAAGTTTTCTTTAAGAAGTTTTAAAATAGCTGGTTTAGAGCATAGAATTAGACTGAGGTTTTATTTGTTGTTTAAATAATCAAAATACCAGAAATGCTTTAAATCCATATTTTTATGTGTAATAAATCTTTGGTTATGAAAATTACTTTTAGTTTTTGTTCTCATTCACAAAGACACACATTAGTTAGTAAAAATAGGACATGTTGATGTGACAGACTATTGGCAATGATCTCCCTAAAAAAAAACTTAAAACGCAATGCAACCCAATGCGAGAGTGAAACATAGACGGACGTTTCAGGAAAATGACAATTTTTCTGCAATCAAACTGAAACCATGTTCTGATTTTAGGAATCTGCTTCCAAAGCCTGGTTTCCATCCTGACATGGAGCTCAGCTGCAGACGAGACAGAGGCAATAAGGAAGGAAGCTGACCTACTGTGACTCAGCTCCAACAGCGACGCCGAAAATAGCTTCTGTCACCAAAACCAAAACACTGCTTCATTAACAGATTCTAAAACAACAGCAGGCCCAGTCTGCAGCTGTGATTTACTTTATCAAAAATAGATAAATACTAGTGTCCCAGGAACTACTGTAACTGGCTAATTCTATTAATTATTTGAATTTAAATGATAATAATCAAAGCACAGAAAAGCAACGTTTTTCAAGTAGAAGCTGCTGTCAGATCATTTCCATAAAAGCCATATTGTTGAAACTATCTGACCCAAAAGGCTCTTATTTCTAAGCAGAGGCTCTAATAAATGCATACACGCCCACATTAGGCTAGTTGGCATAATTCTGCCTGCATAGGCTGGTTCCCTGCATCAAACCTGCTTTTTAAAAATAATCCATGAAGCTAAACGTTAGCAGGATCTAGCCTCCAAGTTCTGGATCATGGTTCTGCTGATACTCCAACTGAATGACGTTTTTACCATCTAGTCGTTCACCTAAAGAGAAGTTAAAGGATGTGAAGGTCGTCCTCCCTCTGCTCTACATCCTACAGTGAAGCAATCCAGCAGCATCATGCTGCCACCACCATGTTTGACAGCTGGAACATGTTCTAAGCTTGAAACATCAAGCAGCCATAAATTACATAAAATGGGCCGCTTTATATGTATATATATATATATATATATATATATATAAATAAAACAGATCTATAGCCACTGCATTTTCTGCCCTCCTCCTGTTTAGTGACGTCATGCCAAAGTAACCTATTAGATGGCTATCACAGGCGTGTAAAAAATAACATTCCTACAACCACCTAACTAAAGGAAAAAAAATTTGTTTGAAAGAAATGTAAATCTAGTAAAGCACAAATTTATCAAACAGCAGCACAATAATCGTGAAACTCATACATTAAAAATTTGTATTTCTTTTACTTGTGTCTATGAAAAATCTGAAACTGAGCTCATATCACCTAAAACACTGAAAACCAACTTCTGTTGGCAACTGCTGGGTCTTTTTTTCCTCATATAATAATATATATATAATATATATCTTCTATACTATTTTAATGCAGCATCTATGCTTTATAAGCTGGCAATTAACCCTGACCTGTCGTCCTCCTTCTCCTCACTATGATGACCCACCAGCTGCAGATGGGAGATAAAAGTTCATTCTTGTTTTAGACCAGAGGAAGGATCTAGTAAAGTTTCTATTCTGTCCATCTGTGAGCGCTCTGTGCTTAAGGAGATTAAACTTCCCAGTTTAGGGAGGAAACCCTGAGTCAGACACAAATGTTGCTGAAAGGAATCAGAAATGAAAGATTAGGCGTTGTGTTTCCACATCATTTCCAGATGTGATTTAAAGCAGTCTAAACATACTAACTGGAGTCTCCAATGATCAGCAGCTTAAAGAGATGATTGTAGTCTTTCCCAGCCATCTCGATGGCCTCTCGTCGACTTTCCCAGTAAAACCAGTTTCATATGAGGAGGTGACCTCTGCCCTCTTCAGGTGCACATGCAGTTTGTGTTTCCTTCCGCCTCCTGACGTCACCCGCTCCAGTGGGGGGACATTTCCAGTTGAATCTGCTGCACTTGTCGTTCAGCTGGGCTCCAGTTTCACATCATCCGTTTGTTTCAGAGTGAAACGGCGGCTCCGTGTGGCAATCCGACCGGGCTGCAATGTTTATGACTCATGCTCGACAGCCGCCACCAGCAGCATGTGTCCACGTTAGGATGCAGCTCACCCCTGCTGTGGGGGAATTCACACCCGAGTCAGAGCAGCACTTCTGCATCCACACTTACTCCTTTGTCGAGGCATTCTCTAGTTCTCTTTGGGGATCAATTCAATCAGCAATGCAGCCACGTTTCTTTAAAGCAGCAGGAGTTCCTCTTTCTGTTCCTGTATTCGATCCCTTTATTTCACTTCACTTTCCCAAGTGGTCAGGTGAAGTCACCTTGTTTCCTGTTTCTTGGCACGAACAGAAATCTCACTTCTATAGAGGGACGATCCAGAGAACCTGAAATAAAAACACAGTTGGACAGATCAGTGCGATTATTAGTTGATTCTTACAGCCTGTGTCCCTCCTGTCCTCTCCCAGGCTGCTCCTCAAACAGCAGCTGAGTCACTAAATATAACTTCCTCATCCTCCTCTTCCTCTCAGCCCCAGACTTCACCGGAACACATCCTGAAATGCCGACACCGGCAAGAAGAGCTGGCAGCGTAGAAATGGGTCACGAAAATACCAACATAGGTTTAAAAATGTGTGGAAAACCAATAACAGATAAGAAAATATAAACTTTCCACATTTCATTTCATGTTCATCCCAGGGTCACACTCCAGAGGTAAAAAGCCTAATAATGAAAATATTATATATTCATCAAATGATTGATAAATTCATATAGAGGCCTATTCATTTTGCAAACATTTCTGAATTTACGTTTCATTTTTTTTGTTTTGTTTTTTACATTGGTTTGCTTTCAACACAAAACAATTTTATAAATTCCATTTAAAAAATTGAGGATGATTGAAATAAAAGCTTGGTTTTGAAAGTCATGTGATTATATTTTTTTGTTTTATATATGAAACTAAAATGAGGAAAAAAAATTTATAAATTCAATCAGTGGGGGAAAAAAGGAAGGTTAGATTTTTAAGGTGTATCACCAAACCGTAATAGAAAATCCTTCCATGCATGTCCAGTATTCAGCTACGTTTAAAGGCACGACACTTCTCTGATTCCATCTAAATCTTGGTTGATTGGAAGTTTAAAATCTCTTTTTACATGAAGACCAAATAAAATTATCCGATGATGACGTGTGTAAACATGCACCAAGCGTTCGATCTATTAAAATCATTTGAAGATGCGCAGAACTGTCTAGTTATTTGGAAACACTTCAGCAGTAGAAGAAGAAACTGCCTTATTGTCCGCTCATCAGCTTTAGCTATAATTTAACCATAATCATCCCTCACATTTGTTTCACTTTGGTTCTTAAGTTGTGTCTGTTGATGGACAGACAATATAACTTCGTTCCATCATGCTTTGGTTTTAGTGGTCATTTTAGTTAAAGGTATAGTGGAGGAATTTTGCGAATTTCTGAAAAGACCCGCCCTCTCCACTTTAAAAAAAAAAAGCACATTAACAACCTTGTACTCACTCCTGAGAGGGAACGCCTAATAAACATTTCTCCTCATGCACGTTCGGTTTAAAAGTTGATGTTTGCATCACTCATACAAGTTTACTTTCCAAAAGGTTTATAATTTTTCCATTATGTCAGACTCACTACCAGTAAGTGAAAATGGGGACAAGCACATAGGACGTAACCTGACTCCGCCAGATGGATTTGCTCCACATATCCATCTGGAAACCTTCCGTTGAAGTAATTTTGGGAAGGGGCGAAAATACTGGTTAGCTGATTGGCCTATGTTGGTGATAGACGGGCCAAATAAACCAATCAGATCAACGAAGCATATGACGTACTAACAGAGCGACGACGAAGAGGAGCCAATTGATAGAACAAACTCTTGCTGAAACCAGTCGGGAGAAGAGCAAAAACATCTTTCCTCTGAGAAAAGCCTCCAGAGCAGTGTTTTGCTCTTCTTTCAGTGAAGAAATACTCTGTAATTCCCATAAAACTTGCTCGATAGCCACGCTAACGCTAGTTTCATCGGCTGAAGCCGCCATGTTCTTTAGACTGAACTGTCGCGCTTCTCGTTGCGTCACACCTCAACCCGCCTCAAAGCCAACGCTGATTGGACGTTCGTTTGGTGAACGGCTCCAAATTTTCTTCAACGGAGAGACTCCAGACTGATTAGCAAGTGAAACCTTGAAAGCTCGCGAGATCAGGATGGTCTCACCAGGCTACATAGGACGGCCTTTCGTAAACATATCGCCAAAATGATTGACAGTTAGGAGGACCACTTATTTTGATGATCCACCTGGAAAAGAACATCCTCTACTATACCTTAAGGTTAATGGCTCAGTAGAACCTTACGCTCCTTTGCTATAGCGTTAGAGAGCAGGATATATATTATATTCATCTGCACATGATATTTAGAGCCACCTCCTCCACCAAGGAGAACCAGGAGCTAATAAATGAAGGTTAGTAAGGAGAAAAACGTCATGCTGCTGGTCCACACATGCGCAGAGGAAATTATTTACTCCATAGATCTGAATGAGAGTGTACATAGACGACAATCAGATTGGCCTTAAGAAAAAACACAACTCTCAATTGGAGTGAAAGTTCTTTCCGATCGGATTAGAATCTTCAGTCTGACATGTTTACATGGAACATTTTGGATCAGGCCTTTAATCCGATTATTTGTGTCTAAAATCGTAATCGTAGCTATTGTGGAGATCAGAGGTGGTTCTGGTGAGAAGTTCAGGAAGCCTGAGTGGCTTTAACAGCAGCCTATGTTGGTTCTGAGGTCGTCTTCCTCTCAACAACACTCCATAGATTCTCTATGAGGTTCAGGTCACGTCAGTCCTGGAAGAGAGCTGCTTTGACTGTGGGCTTCAGAAAACCAGGAGATAACAGCACCTCCAACCATCAGTGAAACTGTAACAATCAACCTCAAGTAATATGGACCACGTGTTTCTCTTCTCTTCCTTCAGGCTGCAGGATCTTCATTTCTGAAAAGAAACTCTGGACCACTGAGCAACAGTCGGCTGAGATGGGACATGTCTGTCCATCCGTCCACACCTGGTGGAGCTCCCAGAAACTCTTGAATAGAATCTACTTCATAATCCTCTCCAGGCTGTGGTTCTCCCAGTGGGTTGGGCACTTTTTCTTCCTTTATGTTCAACTTTCCATTAATAGGCTGGGATACAAAAAGCTTAGAAAACAGTGCATTGTGGGATTCCGTTTAAAAAATCAGATTCTGGACTCAGCATAAGAGTCCAGAAAAAGGCCAGATGTATAACCACAGATTACATCCACCTGGGAAATCCACCATTTGACCATTTCAATCACAAAATACTAAACAGGATCCTCGAATCCAAAGCAAACTGACTAAACGAGTTTGTTTCCTAAAGCTCTGAAGGCAATTGTTCCCCGTCCTACACACTTTCTTTCTAATGCTCATTATGCTATATGCACTGAGGACCAGATGTTGATTGTCAGTACTTTTTAACCCTTTCTATGCCCTGACCCTGACAGTAATACCAGGCCTAACCATTACCAGTGCATAACCAACCCTAAATTAAATTTAGTCCTTAACCTTAGCAAGAAAGGAAGGACCAGCAACATATCCTCTCTTTGGTACAAATACTCCTCATTTCATGGTAAATCAGAAGAATTGTCCTCACTCTGATGCTAAAACAGAAGCACACACAAATAATTTTACATGCATTGAACACTCCAGTTTATTATCGATTAGACAACCAGCCAAATGAATGGACTTCTCAGGCACAAGCTGCACTTTTTCTAAAGACTATATTTCCACAGATGTTTTCCTTTTAGGGATGTTCATGTCTTCTATAAATGTTTCTAATTTCATTCCTAGTTTAAGACTCTTTAATATTTCATAATCATCTTTTTTTCTCCCAGGGTGGAGAGGTTACCAATTTAATTCTGAAGGAATGTCTTTAAAAAACGTCATTATATTCGCAACTTTCAATAAAGATTCTCAATTCTTAACATATATTAAACGTAGGCAGATTAGAACCAGGTTTCATGCTAATGTCCATTAACTGAGCATCAGCATGGTGCTGTGGGTCAACCAAAGATTCAGATAGAAACATAACTCTCCATGAATTTAAATCAAGACATTTGGTTTAAATTGATTGATTGGCTTTATTGATCTCACAGTGGAGAAATTTAAAGAGACAGAGTCCTGGTATTTGTCTTTATTATTATTATTTTTTTTTTAAATGCCAGTAGCTCACTTTGGCTGTATACAAAGTTTTTCTTAAGGATCTCCAATTTTTGATGTTCCATTAATAGTAGTTCTTGTGCCCATTTACCCTCTGAATTAGCTCGGTTTTGTGATTGGCATGACCCTGAAGACTGAGAATTTACAAAAATCCAAGGAGTTTTAGACCAGGGGTCTTCAACATCTTTGAGGCTAAGGACCCCAAACTGATGGCGAGATGGAGCGGGGACCCCCCTATTTGTATATATATTGTATGAAATAGTGTTCTATCAAACTGGTCCTATAGTCACTCTATTACAGATGGAGTAATGTAACGAAAGTAATCCCTCCCTGGGATTATAAAGTATTTCTGATTCTGATTCCTGGTTGATGGGACAGGTGTTGTGAAGGAAACGGTGTCCAGCTTGAAAGAGCTCCTGTGTGTCTCTGAATGTGAGCATTGATGACTGAAAGACATCTTCTGCCTCCATTTATCTGTTTACTACAGTGTGTTGAATTCATGCTAATTTGCATTTAAAGACATTTCAATTAGTGGAAAAAATTGCAGTGGGGGAATATAGAAAACTCTAATCAACCAAAACTTTCCCGATCCCCATGCAGTACCTCCGTGGACCCCTAGGGTTCATGGACCCCCTGTTGAAGACCTCCGATTTAGACCATAATTATCACTTTGATTAATACCTCTCCTTGTTGAACCTGCTGTTATAATTCAATTTAGGCTCAAAAACAACTACAAAACTATCAGGATTGAAAGTTGGTGTTTATAACTTTATCTTTAGCAAATGGTTTTTGGTCTTTTTTTAAAGGTATAAAAGACACTAATTTAACAGAGACTTTAAAATATGGCTCTTACAGAAAAAGTTAATTAATCATTATTTTACTTTTCATTATTATTTTTTGATCTTGCATGAGTTTAATTATTAAAACAGAAGTAAATACTTATTTGAGTTGGAAAACGATTTGAAAATCATTTCTTGTTAGCATGCTGCAGCTCAAGAATTAATTTTATCTGTTAATATTACTGCCGTCAAAAGACTAGCTAGGCATGAATTTTAATCTAATTTATTTTAAATTGACTAACTAATCAAAAGTTAGGATCTATTTAACCAGCAGCAGTGACATGCTGGTTATTGTACATCTCATTTTCAAGTTTCATTTTCAGTTGTGTTTGGGCTTTTAGGAAAAAGATGAACCTGTGGAAGGATTTAAAAGCACAATGTGGCGAGCTCAGACCACCTGAGACTAAATGAAAAAACTAAATGATTATTTTTAGAAACTTCATTCTCCCAGCAGTTAACCTCAACTTTTGCTATACTTCTGACCAGTATCATTAACCATAATTAAACTGGCATAGCAACTCCCTTTTATTAACCTGTTCAGGTGTAACTGCACCAAAACAACATAGATGTAAAAAAAAAAAAAAAAAAAAAAAAAAAAAAAAAAAAAAAAAAAAAAAAAGGATTTAGAGTAAGATCTGTCATTCCATTAACTTAACCATAAACACAAAACTGCTCACTAAATAATTTTCTGTCACCATAAAGTGGTTAAAAACCTAATCTACTAAACCCTTAAAGAAAAAAAAACATTTTTAATATAAAGATAACAGGTTTTTCTTCTATTACAGTGAACGGTTTTGATGACGAGAGATGCTGTTGTCCATATATGGAAGTGCATTTCCGGTTTGGAAGGGTGTAACTCTATATGCTGTTTCCAAAAAGTACCTATGACTATTGGGAGGAAAAGAAAATGAAAGATTATAAATCTTTTTTATAATTATAATATATGTTTGGGGGCTTTAAACTATGAGGACATTTGGACTTTAAAGTTATTTCCCAAGCAGGAACTTTTTGGTTGAAACAAATTAACTTTAAACAATTAATTTGACATTTTAATGACCTATGAAATGAGTTTTCAGCACATTAGAAACATTGGGGAATATTTAGTCGTTCATGAATAGTTTATGTAAATCTCATTAAAATAAAAACAATGACGGACTCGATGCCATGATAGTGGAACCTAAAACGGTTCAAAACCACAAATTTATATTTTTTTATTTGTATTTCTTTACTTCGCTGCATCGTTTCCTTTGTCTCAAATTGAAATGAGTAACTTGTAGTGAAACTATTTCTCCATTTACTAATGTTTCAATGTTTTCTGGAAGTGAAAGTGCTGCTCGGACCAACGGTCAGAAGTTTCAGCTATGAACCGGTGGGAAGTCGCTCCTGATCCGCGTTAAATTCCCTAAATAAATACAACAAACGGTTATAAAACTGCATAAGGCCGCTGCGAGTATTAAACGACCATTCAAATGATTTAAACTGAGTTTGTAGGCTTGTGTCGAAAGTGACAGTAACTCGGCCAGGTTTATTTTTCCTGCCTGGAATGACGGAGCGGGCCTGAATCTGGCACGTAAGGAAACTTCCAACTGTCCGGACAAACTCCGGAGCAGTTCCGGTAAAATAAACACTTACTTCGGTCATCCGGTGGGTTCGGTGCTCGAGCAGCGGCTCATGTTTACAGGCCCCGCGGCAGACGCTAGTTGTAGCCTCGTCGGAGCCCGTTGGAACAGCGCTCTCTCCGGTCGGAATGCCTCCAAGCCGCGGCGGCCACACCTGACTGCCTGACGGAGGCTGTGATGAGCTGCTCTCTGATGCTGCGTTCACGGCAGTGGGAAAAAGCGGAAGCAGGACAAACTGCAGAGATTTTTCTTTTTCTACAATGAAAATCATAAAAAAAAACACTAATCTTTCAAATAATGACATTCAGCAAAAATTATCAATTTAATTGCCCTTTTTTTTATTAATGCAGAACTATTCCCACATTCTAAAAAGTATAAAAACAACAAAAAGAAGAAAAGAAACTCTTTAAAACAACAAGTAAACAATTCAGGCCTTTCACCAATACAGTAGGATTTTTGATCTTTTATCTTACTCTACTTTCATTTTGATCCAATAATTATTTTTGAATTCCAAGAGAAGGAAATAAATGCTTTTGAAACTAACATTATGCAGGTTTCCCAAAAAACTTTTTAGATTAGGGCTGTGGACAGGAAGGGTGTGCTGCAGTAAAAAAATGTCTATTAGAAATTCAGTCAACTTAATTTACTCTAGAGTATTTACAGCTATACTGAATGTAAATCTGCTCAAGTGTTGGAGTTAATAGTTAAATATTTGACAGTCATGCAGTGTAACCTTTACTGTAATGCTGTTGATTTCCGGCCAGTCTCTGAAAGGTCTGCTAGATTTTGTCACTAAATGAGTGATTTTAACTCTGAGAAGTTGAATTTAGCACTAATTTGGGACGAAATGAGTTATAAAAAGTTATATTCAACTCTGTAGGTGTTAAAGTAACACTTTGTTGTATTTTATAACTGTGTAAAGCCAGAGGCGTAGCCAGAATTTTTTATAAGGGTGGCCAGGCAATACCCATTGTACACTAAGGGGTGGCCGCGCCAGAACCTCAGCGTCAGTCTACACTGTTCCAACAGGAAAATTAATGAGAAAAACATCAATATTTTCTAAATAAAGACAAGCTATACTTTCCCACAGCCTTTGCTAACAAATAGATGCATATATTCAAACATCTGTGCTTTCTAGATAAAAGATTCAGTGGATAAAATTCTTTGAGGTTTGAGTTTTGGCCAAAGATCTTTTCCATTGTCATTACTTACCTAGTTTTATCAGTAATCATTCTGCATAAAATTGATATTTACAAGTACTAATATCTGCACAAATTGATTAATACGTTTTTATTAAAATATATATTTATCTATGATTTCGCTGAAGGCTCCTAGACGACTTGCAGAGACACATTCTCTCTTTACCCTATTTAACACAAGATCTATTTCTACTTGAATTCTTTACTTATCGTCTTTAACGTTGGTATGTTGATGTGCATAATTAACCACAGTGTTTTTGTTGTCAAGTAATTGTTAAGATGTGAAAAATTTAAATGTTTTGAATATACCACTTCAGAGTATTACTCTTGCCACAATCTGTATTAGAGGGGAGAAATGATACGGGTGGACACAGGGGTGGCCAATGATTGGCTAAAGATGGCCGTGGCCACCCCTAGCCCCCCATCTAGCTCCGCCCCTGTGTACAGCAGGGGTCTTTAATGTTTTCCAGACCAAGGACCCCCAAACTGATGGCAAGATGGAGCGGGGACCATAGATATCCATAATAATTTATTTATTTATTTATTTATTATGGATATCTATGGCGGGGACCCCCTAATTATATATTTTGTATGAAATTGTGTTATATGACCTGGTCCTATAGTCACTCTATTACAGATGGATTAATGTAACTAAAGTAATTTCTCCCTGGGATTATAAAGTATTTCTGATTCTGATTCCTGGTTGATGGGACAGGTGTTGTGAATGAAACGGTGTCCAGCTTAAAGAGCTCCTGTGTGTCTCTGAATGTGAGCATTGATGACTGAAAGACATCTTCTGCCTCCATTTATCTGTTTACTACAGTCTGTTGAATTCATGTTAATGTGCATTTAAGACATTTCAATTAGTGGAAAAAGTTGCAGGGGGGGATTTAAAAAAAAGTTTAATCAACCAAAACTTTCACGACCCCCATTCAGTACCTCCGTGGACCCTCTAGGGGTCGCGGACCCCCTGTTGAAGACCTTTGCTGTACTGGGTATTCTGGCTGAAGAAGTACCAGCAAACCATCTATGAAAAGTTGATGCTACTAAAACTTTTTGTACCAACATGTTAAAATGTTAATTTTTGGTTCCCACAGATCCAAACATGCAGCCTTTATTAACAGTAAAGAACTACAAAGATGGAGTCTATAAACGGGCATTCAGATTCAGGAAAACCATGCAAACCTGGAGTCAAGGAGGAAAGATGAATCTTTCTAATGGCAATAACTTGGTTTTGAGAAAGGTGACTGTGTGCATTCTTAGTCATAATTTAGAAAATGTACCAACGAATTAAACTGTTTGATACATGGATTTCATAGATAACTGAACTCTCTACTTAATGTTTAAAAAAGGAATGATGTTCAACTCAAAAAGCTTTTCTCTCGAATGAAAATGAATGAAAATAACCAGTTCAATACATAAAATTGTTCAGTTTCATTTTTTTAATCAAAACTTGTCTGTAAACATGTATATCTATATAGCTTGTTTGAAATAAATCTCAGTAACACATTTAATAGATAAATAAAATTGTTTTTCATGTGATCAAATTGCAGAGCCCCTCTGTGGACTGTGTTAAATGGTTTATTTTAGCTTTAAAAGTCTTTACAAGTTTAAACCAAAGGGTCTGGACTCCACTTGAGATATGGAAATCTGGACTCTGTCCCATCAAGGAGGTTTGACATAAATTCTTTACCATCAATAAACCACTTCATGTTGTCATTGCATGAGTTAAGTCATAAATCCTAAATATTGGCTTTTTGGGTGCTTTCTTTTCGAGCAAGCAGAAGAAAATTGCACCCTGTCGTTGAACTTTAGTTAATGCACTAAAGGCTTGCCATACCCTTAACCTGTACTTGGACTGTCTTTGATCTCCATGCTGCATTCATGTCAGCTCGTACACTGCATTATCCAGATCAATATCACCCCAAAATAATAAAATATTTGTTATTTATGGCAATAATTATCAAGGACGCAGAAAATTATGTCTTGGTGTTGTGTCAATTTTTGTAAAATAATATCTTTATTAAGTGGTCTAAGTTGCACAGGCTGGTTTCAGTAATTTCTTTATTTTTTGCTTGTTTATTTTCTGTTTCTCTTTTTTAAAACCTTGATATGTTAGTAAAAATCACTGACCTACTCTTGTAATTTAATTTCATACTGTAAACACTGCATTTTTTTTTTGTCCACAAACTTCTTACTTTCTTTGAAGTTAACAATTTTTTTTTATTAATTACTTAGATGATCATAAAAATTTAGAAACCACACTTTGAAAATGTACAGATTTTTTTTTATATATATCTTATCTTAATCTGGATAATATTTTTCCTACCAAGGCCAATCGATATTAGTAATATGAGAGATCATGCCCACAGGTTAAACCAATGTAACTACAATCTAACATTTTCTTGTAAATGTTATTTATCAAACTCAAATAGACACATATGTTATTATTCAGTATGAGTGAAAAATAAAATGCTCTGTTGGTTGTCAAAGCAGGTATGAAATGTTGGCTGATCCAGAAAGTTGCAGAGTGGATATTAAACATCCCGTGGTGGATGGGTCCGTTTCAAACCAGAACACATTTTTGTTTGCAGAAGGAGCAAAACAGCAAACATCTTATTAAACACCTCTTTCTTAAAAGTTTAAAATCAAATAGGCACAAATAGCCAAACTAAAGTTCTAACACCCTGACAGCCTTTTAGATGACAGCCTGAAAATATAGCAGGAGCTGCAATGGAATGGATTTCCTTACATTTATGTGTGAGAACGGTCTAGTCAAAGTACAGACCTAAATCTAAGCAATCGGGAGCCAATTTTTGAGAAAGGGGGAACAAAAACAGATATAAAGCTGCTATTCACAGCAGACAAAACAAAACCCCAGGACCCGTGAGGTCACAGCAGGTATTTTGGTTTATTTTATTAAAAGTTTACATTTCACAGTGAGATTTTGAAATAATGTCGAAAATGTAGAATTTGCAACTAACCCTGATCTGGGTTGTTGCTCCATTCTGATTTGACATGACAGACACTGATGTGGACATCAGCTTCCTGGCTGCAACTTCACCCAGTTGCTTCCTGTCAGTCTTCAGATTGCTGTCTAAGGGTTTTATTTTTCTGTTGAAACTAATTTACTGGCAAGGTGTCGTCAGCTTTTAAACACGCTGTGGTCCAACCAGTTCTTCTGTGCGGTATGAATCAGCTCTCTGAAATTGTTTGGCATATTTTCAAAAAAACCTTCTTTCTAAACATTTCCAAGAAGGTGGTTTTAGGTCTTGTAGTAGTGAAACTGCACTTATGAGTTCAAACATTGATTTTACATGCTTGATCATGACTAATGTCAGAGTCTTAAAGGTATAGTGGAGGATGTTCTTTTCCAGGTGGATCATCAAATCAAGTGGTCCTCCTAACTGTCAATCATTTTGGTGATATGTTTACGTTAGGTCGTCCTA
>NW_015150804.1:704458-729217 GCF_000732505.1 Cyprinodon variegatus
TGATGTGATTTATTCTTCTTAAAAAGAAAGACACCTAAAGATAAAGACTTAGCTTTTAGTTTCAAACCAACATGGACAGATGAGTTTTTTAGAATCCTAACATAACTGATTCAATTTTAATGCTCCTCAGTATATAGAAAAAGAAAAAAAAGAAAAATCAAACAACCACTCAAATAAAATGTACAATTACTTTTATTATTACGATCAATCATTTTCACCAAAGAAATTAGCCCAGTTTCAGTTTCTGCTCACATTGCATGGAATCATTTACCTGTTACACAATAACAACCGAAATACGGACAGCTCATATCTACAGGAAGGACAGGACATTCAGCACAGGAACAGAGTGTTATATCAGCTCATCAATACAAAGAGCAGCCTGCAACGTCTCGGCTTAAAACAAAAACAAAAAAAAGAAAAATGTTACTGCGTCTGGAGTTCTCCAAAAATCTCACATCTACTGCCTGCTGGCTCCAAGAAAGCAGAAGAAGGAGGGACGTGTTCCTGATATTCAGATCATTTTCTTCGCCTGCTGCTTGACGAGGATCTTGGCGACACTCTGCTCCTGATGAACAAACACACCAATGAAATCTACAATCCAACTTACAGACGAGCATCCAGCTAACGCAGAGACCGAACACCCTGACACGGTAGAATAAAGATGTCTTTATACAGAATAAAAACAACGGGTGAAACTAAATCAAAACCAGGATAAACAGATTAAAATCATTAGGAGTTACTTTAGAGATGATAAGTTATCTCAGGGTTTAAGTATCAACAGCACCTTAAAGTTGTTTTCTATTTAGACTTGAAGAGGAACATCAGATTGAATAACTACTCAGCTACTCCTAACATTATTTTAAGCCTGGTTTACACTCTCCTTTACAACTCACTGCTCTGACGTTCATCACATATTAATTTCATAAGAAAATTGAGCCAGTGGCAATACTTTTTTACAAAAATGCTTTGGTTATTTTTGAAAAAGAAGCAGAGAACTTAGCCGGTGATTTTAATAACCAAAATGGAAAAAAACCCACAAAAATCAAATGTTTATCAGCGAGTGAATACATCATAATAAAGACTATCAGATTAAGATAACACATTTAATATTGAAACTTCCTCCATTTAGATGGATATTTAAGCTGTTTCTTAGCATCACTAGTGTGATTTAAATTAAGTCAGAAATGTAGGAAATAAAAGTATTTTCTGGGATAAACCAGGACATGTTATTGTGATTCATTCAGGCTGCATGCAAACAGACAGAACTAAACCTTCAGTAAATAACAGGAACTACTCCTTTATTTATAAAGAACTTATAAAACAATAGCAGCTGCAATAAAGTGCTGTACAGAAACTAAATTAATGTTCAAAATAAAAGTAAGGCTAAACAAACAAGAAATATTCCATGTTATTCATGTAATCTTTTAATTTCAACATTGACCATGATGGATTTGCATATTTTAGCAATGTTAGCAATGCTTATTGCTAATATGAGATGCTTAAACCATTTTAAATGTTAACTTTATAATTTTGTCTTAAAATAATAAAGCACTCAATTTACAGCTGCTCTCCAATAGAAAGACCTGTTACTAGTGGGCTACAAGTTGTTAACTTTATTCGTTTATAGCATCAACATTTCACATTAAGATTATCCCTAGGATAAAAAAATTATAATAAAAAGCTGGTTTTGCAAAGTTTGCAGCATTTGTTTTTATGGATGCATAGATCTATGCAGGACGTAATGCTTTGCATTTTAATTTGAAGAAGGGACTAAAAACCTACAAGATCTGAGGCCTTATTGAGTCTGAGCAAAGAGGCATTTTATTTAGATTTAAGCTAGTTACTGCTATGTTTTTTTTTTTTTATGTATCGTCTAAATCACCCTGTTGGAGCTGAAGTCCAATTTTCCTGTCAAACTGTTATTTGGGATTTCTAAGAGGCTAAACTACAAAAATGGGGGGATAGCTATTTAAAAAAAAAGAGTTTAAAGATTAAATGAAAATAAACTTCAACAACATATAGGTTCTTCTGTAGTGTAGGAAACATTTTATGTTTAAGTGATTCTTGAGTCAGAGCTGAACGGCTGAAAAATACATCACTCATTGCAGCCTGAAAAGGAAAGAGCTGCATTTATGGATGCTTGAAAGAAAAATGAGGAGCGGATACACACCTTCTAGTAGGTGAGGAGCGAGCAGGTCGGATGTGTCTGGGAGGAGAATAGCTGAGAGAACGTGAATCCCGCAGAGAATCGGCCGGAACGCGGTGAGGCCGCGCAGGGCTGCGAGTAAAAACACAACACTTTAAGTTACTGCTGGATTCCAACTCAAATAATTGACTTAAAGGTGAAGTAGGAGATCTTGGAAAAACGGCTCAGTCAGGCTATATTTTTGAACATGCACAACCATTCCACTTCCTTCAGACCACCCCTCGAAACCACGCCTTCAAAACACAAACTCACATACTGTCTGCAGCGTCTGAGCAGCTGCTGGCAGGGAGACAGGCAGTGCTGATGATGCAGAGAGCTATGATCACTCCTCTGAAACAGTTTATTAACGCCTAAATTAACTCGCCTCTTTGCGGTTTGCCGCTGTGGCTGGAAGGCGTTTTTCATGTCCTTAGTTCAAACTTCAGGCACCAGGATAATAACAGTGAACATGTTTTGCTGGCAGATTGCTGCATTTTAACGCCTAAATTAACTTAAAATGCAGCAATCTGCCAGCAAAACATGTTCACTGTTATTATCCTGGTGCCTGAAGTTTGAACTACGGACATGAAAAACGCCTTCCAGCCACAGCGGCAAACCGCAAAGAAGCGACCGGGCCAGAGGCTGCTGTTGAATGGGATTCATAGTGACAACGCATCGCGGATGTACGGGGGTCTGAGCGGCTCCGCCAGAAATAGTATTTAAGGGCAGGATGGTAATCTGGATCAAATGCACTGACGATGTTTTCAGGTGGACTTTCTCACTTCAAAATAGATTCAAACTACTGATTACAGCAACTATAGCTGCCATTGTTACAGGCAAAGAAAGGATAGGGTAGCTCCACTCAACGCGCATCAGTCCAACGTTTTCCACCGCGCAACTGGAGCAGCAAATGTCCCACTTTTCAGACCTAAAAAAATGTCCGCGGGGAATTTTAAAATCGTCCGGGATTTTGTTCGACTACAGCGCAGCACGTAGTCCAGACCAGGAGCCAGCGGGGGACGGAGCGACCAAACCGGACCCGGTAACGGTACCCTGGACAACGGCGGCCCCGTGCTTCCCCCTGCCTGCCTTTCTGGTCCCCAGCCCCCCCTCCTCCGGCTCATGGCTCTCTGCTGAGGTCCGGTACATTCAGCGGCCCAGCAGTCGACCACCCTCCCAAAAAAAGTCTCCTCCTTTTCAGAACACATTTAGCAAAGATGTTTCAGCCGTGCATCAGAACTAAACTTGCACAAGCATAAAAAAATGAAACGTTTTTGCTGCTCTTGCTGCTTTAGGTGTGAACGTAGCATAACAGTGGCTAGCTTCCAGCCATGGCATCCTGCATGAGCATTGGGGGGGTCGATTCGTTCATGTGTCAGGGTACGCACCCAGAGGAAAGGGACAAGCAGACGACCATGATAGGCGTCTCAGGAACCAATCGTATACAACAGACCGTCTTTTGTCATTGGTTGGGGTTATTCGTTGATTTCTCGCTGTAGCGGGGACCATTCATTTTATTTTCACTTCCTGACTTTCTATATCACTGCTCGCTAAGCAGCTGTGGGGAAAGATCTTTAAGCCACATGCTAAAAAAAAAAAAGCATCAGAAAAGATCTCCAACTGCACCCCTAAATAAAGAAACAAACATGAAGAGAGACTTATTTTTAAATGCTAAATCATCCTACAGAAAATGATCTAAATATTTTAACCCAGGTCAGTACAATAAAATGACATTTTGCAAGACAGGAAGCAAAGGAAGGAAATGGTTTATAGGTAGTTATAAAATGGCTGGATTGAAATGGGACAGATGACAGACGCTGAACAGACAGTATATATGAAACTGATTTTAATTCTAATATTACCTCTTTTTCTTTGTTTCCTTTTCATCACTGGATGAGGAAGAGGAGGAATTGGAGCTTTGGGCTTTCACCGCCTTCCTGTTGGAAAGAAGGAAACCGTTTCATTAGGAAGCCCAGCAGCTTTCTCTGAAACACACGACCCATTCAGCCATGCTGCTCACCCTTTTCCTCCCTCCCCTTCAGAGTCAGAGCTATCTGAAGATGAGGATGACGATGATGAAGACGAGGAGGATGATGATGATGAAGAGGAGGATGACGAAGAGGAGCTAGAGCTGCTGCTCCTGCTGGCCTTCTCCTTCCCGTTTACAGTGGTTTCTTTCCTGACAGCTTTCTCCGCCTCCTGGTGGGCAGTTGGTGACGACGAGGTTCTGGTCGGACCCTGAGGCGCCCGCCTGCCATCTGATTGGCTGACAGCTGAGGACCTTGGGGGGATTTCATCAGATCGTTGTGAATCTGATGGCGAGCTTCTCCTGCCTGACGCTGCAGCATGGGAGGAGTCCCTGGATGGGGCCTGTGATGAGGAAGGACGGCTCTTTGGCTTTCCTTCGTCCTGAACCGGACTCTGGTCCCTCTCTGCAGCAGCTTTTGCATCTTTCACCGCTCTAGGTGGTGAGGGAGAGGCGGACGATGAGGAGGAGGAGGAGCTAGAGGAAGATGAAGATGAGGAGGATCTTTGGGGTGGGGAGACTGCCTTTGCAGGCTGTTGCTCGTCCCTCTGCCGGCCTCTGTCACGCTCCCTTTGCCTCTCTGTAGAGAGGGAGCGACTGCTCCTCCTTCGCCTCAGTGGAGACGGAGATTGACGCGGCCTGGAGACGAAAAGGAAGTTAACAATTTCAGCTTCATCCTTTCAATGTATTAATTACCACAGATTATACGCAGGAATGATTAACTTCCCATTTGTGGTTTAGCTTTTGAAATGGGCAAGTGGAGTCATATTTATGATTCAAATCAAGTACTATTATACAAATGAAAAGATACTTTGTTACAAAAGCTATTTCATTGCCATAAGTATGCAGAGAACACTATCTTACTTAAGTGCCGTCTCAATGAATCCGAATGACAAGAATTTGACATAAATGCAATTCTAAGAGAAAGTCCCAATTCCAGGACTAGCATTACATTTTTCCTCCAGACCCTAAAATTGCATTATCCTTCCTTAAAATGTCATATTTGTTTTATTTGGTCAGTTCTGGTTTCCTTCAGTTCCTATCGGGGAAATGGCCTTAGTTGTGCTGAACAGCCTATGCTAGCTGACTTGAGCGGACTGTGTGCATAATGCATGTATTGCACGTTTCTGGGCATTTCCTGTGACAAATGCCTTCATTTCCCAAACTGCTCTGACAACATCAGATGAGTTTGCCTCCTAGCTTTACAAAAATATAAGAAAATGAGTCAGCCTTTAAGTTGATTCTTCACACAGCAGTAAGTGAAGTGGAAGGAGCAGCCGAGCCACTGTGGGTGCTTAAAAGTGGCTGCTGCCAGCTTTTGCTTATGGTTAGCTTGGTGCTACATTCAGAAAAATGCATTAAGGACATCTGATTGCAGACTGTGGAGTATGTGGCCTGGCTGTTCAGTTGGAACATAGAAGGTCTATATGGTAAGAGCATAAAAACGGTTACAGAATGGTTTTACAATTTGCTCACAATGACAGAGCCTTTGTACGGCCATCACCAAAACTTATATTGTTTAGTTTTGTTGCTACAATATAGATATTAATATAAAATCCAAGTTTAATAATATGAGAGTTGATTTTCATTCATAACAACATATAAAGTATAGACAACATGTTGATGACATTCCTCTATTACCTGCTGGGGGGACTTGGCCTTCTGAGGATTCTTGAAGTGGATCTGCTGCGCTTCCTTGGACTCCTGGACCTTGATCTTGTGCGCCTTCTTGGACTTTTAGGTCTGGATATGGGCCTGGACCCACTGCGCCTTCTCAGATTTCTCGACCTAGATCCGCTGCGCCTCCTGGGACTTCTGGGACGAGAACCGCTGCGCCTCCTGGGACGAGAACCGCTGCGCCTTCTTGGACTTCTAGGACGAGAACCGCTGCGCCTCCTGGGACGAGAACCGCTGCGTCTCCTCAGATTTCTGGGGCGAGAACCACTTCGCCTCCTGGGACTTCTGGGCCTAGACCGGCTGCGTCTTCTCGGACTTCTGGGTCTAGACCCACTACGCCTTCTAGGACTTCTGGGTCTAGACCGGCTACGCCTCCTGGGACTTCTGGGTCTAGACCCGCTACGCCTCCTTAGACTTGTAGGCCTAGATCCACTGCGTCTCCTCGGGCTCCTGCTGCGCCTCCTGGCACTTCTGGACCTGCTCCTTCTCCCTCCCCTCTCCCATTCTCTCGGGGCTAAAGGAGGGGACGGTCTTCTGGACCGTGGTGGGGGTTCTTGATACTGCCTTGGTGGTGTTCGGGTGGCTGGTGGGACGGTGGAGGTCCTCTGTGGAGGAAACGGTGAACTTTCAGTGGGGCTAGATCTTGTGGTCTTCTTGGTGGCGTCCTCGTCTTTTGCCCTTTCCCTGTCACTGGTTTTGGTCTCAGGAGAGTACCTTCTGCCTCTGCTGTTTTCTGGTCTGCTGGGTGGGGAGGGGGATGGGCTGCGGCTCTCTACCTGAGTGGGACTGTAACGCTCTTTTCCCTTTCCCTGTGGAGAACCATCTTCTGTGGGTTCTTTGAGAGGAGGTCTTTCACGTTCAGGTTTGTCCCATTCTGGTTCCCGGTCTCTGAGGGGACGTCTGGCTCCATCAACTTCCGAAGCTGAGAGAGAGCCTTCCTTCTTCCCGTTGGCCAGAAACCGTTCAACAGCAGCTCCAATGGCGGATGCAGTGCTTTTCCTGGGAACATTTCTTTCCCGCTCCGGTGACGCAACTTTATTGGAGTTGCCTTCATCTTCAGAAGAAGATGATGAAGAAGAGGATGATGAAGACGAAGAGGAAGATGATGATGAGCTGTCACTGTCACTGCTACTGCTGCCGCTGCCACTGCTGCTGCTTTCGCGTCGTTTCTCGGGTTGTTTTATTTTGTCCTCTCGCCTTTTCTCTTTCACTGGGCTTTTCAACTTCTCCTGTGGATCGCTCCGTGATCTTTCCGAAGGCTTTGACCCGTCTCTCCTATCCTCTACCGATGACTGGACCTGAGCTTCCTTTCTCCTTTTTTCTCCACTTTCTTCCCTCTGTTTATTTAAGTACCTGTCTGTTGATCTTTCCTTGTTTGTTTCTTGTCTTCGCTCATGCTCCCTCTCAAGCTGGCTTCCATTGGTAAAGGACTGACAGCGCTTGGGCGAAGGGGAGTCACGAGCCAGACGGCCGCCCCTTATGTCCCCTCGCTCCTGGGGAGGAGAGGGTCGTCTATCCAGATTTTCAGCCTCTTTAATGTCTCTTTCACTTCGTGTGCGCAACGTTGACTGAATGTCTTTTTCAGTTGCACGTTCTTTATCTCTACTCCTTCCTTTCCTTGTCCTCTCCTTTTCAGGAGAAGGGGAAGGAGATGAAGAATCGTGTCTTGCTGTTCTTTGCAGTTTGTTTCTGTCTTTTTCGCGCTCAGGGATTCTGCTTCTTTCCCCCCTTGTGTCTTTTTGAGGTGGAGGAGAAGAAGATGATGAAGAGGGGTCCCGCCTAATCCTCTGAAAGGGGCTCTCCTTTCCTTTGTTCCTAATCTCTATACTCCTTGACCGCCTCCCTTTCTCAGAGTCACTGCTTCTATTTGGTTCACGTTTATCCATCTCTACACTCCTGGATCGCCTCCTCTTGTCCAACTCTGCATTTCTGGACTGCTTTCTTGTATCCATCTCCATGTTCCTAGTCTGGCCCTTGTCCCGTTCCCTTTGTTTGCTTCTAGATCTTCTTTCTCTCCCTCCATCAATGTTTTTCTCTTTTTCTGGAGAAGGAGAGGGGGATGAGGAGTCATGTCTCCGTTTGGTCTTTTCCGTCTCCCTACGTTGCTCCTTTTCCCTTTCAGAATTAGGCCTCCTCTGTGTAAAAAAAGAAGAAGAAAAAAAAAAGAACTTTCAAATGGTTTGAAATCATCCTTCCAAACATTTTTACCCTACATGTTGCAAAACTAGGAAATCAGGTATGTTTTCACTTTGGTAATTCCCAGGAGAGTTTGAGTCATAAGCAGCCAAATAAATCCTCACTAAATGTTACACGAGAAAAGCAGATCCTCTGGGTAGAACAAGACCCTAATGAAGAGGTAAGAGCTTAGATTTTCCTTGTACCCGAGTGATAGTTTTTGGGGGTAAAGTACATAGCAGGGAAGGACGTTAAGGATTTTTACCACTTGCCCTACTTTCACATTTCATTTGCCCAGAAACAATTTTTCCTTGCCCAGTATAATGTTTGATAAATATAGTTCCTAATATTCATTTTTGTATATATATAAATGAAACATGTTTGTTTTTTAAATGTTTTTTATAATTCAGTAAGTTTCCAGGTTCCTGGTGTGTATCTGCATGCGTCAGATAATGAACTCCAGCCTACATTACCGTGTTAACATGCTTTTCAATCCTTCCTGCACATTCTTTTCAAACTAAACTTTAAACTGTTCTGTGCTTGGAAAAATATTAATTGTAATGTTAAAAATCTAAAAAAAAGCAGGTTAAAAACTTACACTACTACTACTCACCAATTTAACATGTTTAGCTCTATAACATTTAAATGCACCACTCAAATGTCTAAGAGAAAAAAATGTAATGACAATGTTTAATGTATGACCACTGTACAGAAGACTGCCATATGATAATAATAATTGTATGCACACCATGTAAATATTTCTATTATTATTATTATTATATTATTATCCTAATCCCTGACTGATCATTTTTAATCTGGCGTGTATTATAGTATAGATTAACTTAATCATCCAGCTGCTGCTCTGCAGAATTCTCTCCCCAAGAGCTGAATCATGCCATCTAGAGCAGGGGTGCCCAAGTCCAGTCCTCAAGAGCTACCATCCTGTGACTTTTAGATGCATCTCTTCTCTAGCACACCTGAATCTAACCTGATTTAGCCCAACAGAGGCATGGTAACGAGCCACTCATTTGATTCAGGTGTGTTAAAAATGGTTGCATCAAAAAGTTGCAGGATAGTAGCTCTTGAGGAATGGACTTGAGCACCCCTGATCTAGAGGAAAATCACGCGGCTTTTTCAAATCACGTGAGAATGTGTACAAAACAACAAAGATGGCGCCGGCAACGCTTGTGGGTTGTTTTCAGTGAATGTCGATGATTTTAAAGTAATTTTGAGTGATCATTTTTTATTTTTTTTTGTGATCATTGCACTTGCGGGCAAATGCAATGAAATTTGTACTCTCCTGAAAAGTAAAACTACTTGCTCCGGGCGATGGTTAACATTGAGCCCTGCATAGGATTTCTATTTGGACGAATATTCCAAACATCATATTTTAATTATTCCAGTTTAAACTTCACTAAAGTATCCACCTTTTCATTTTACTGTTATAGATTTTTAATCAAAGACTTCTGTTTTGATCAGTTCTTGGTACCACATCATCTGCACTATTGGACGCACTGGATTATAAGGCATACTGCCAATGATCGGTGCAGGTCATTTTCTTGCTTCCTCCATTTCCGTACCATAGATTTAATACTGTTGAATTCTCTCTCAGCAGCTCTATTCCTATGTTCTGTTGTGTGACCGATAGCCTTCAATTGAGAAGTTTACTTTGCTCTGATTCTAGTTTAGCGTTATATTCGTTCAAACGCAACTGTTCAGGCAGCGGACACCACCCATCCTCCTATCGGGCAAATTTTCATTAAACCAGATGTAGTATTTGGAAGGAATACTTTAATTGGATGAAAAGAAGCTGAGCGTGACTGGCTGATGGTGTGGTTCACTTACATACATTTATGTAGTCGCAAGCACAGAGACGGAGTCGAACAAGCGGAAAAACAGCTGAGCGTGCAGCTATGAAGCGGAAAGAGCAGGTCGAGCGCACGCAGAGATGGAACGGAGGGCGAGGACAGTGAGTTGAGCGGATTGGTTCCTGCGTGCTCAAACAGGGCACAAGGCACTTATATTGCTTCATAAAATACCTACGATTTCTTTTTGAAAAATTAGCAAAAAGATGCCATTTTTGCCTTTGTGGATGGGAATGATTTTTGCACTTCCCTCTTGACTGGATTTGGTAAGAATTTGATTTATCAGTTAACTCAGCTAGTTGTGAACCAAATCAAGAATGTGAAAAGTCACAGGTGCTACTGCTGTTGTGATTGGCTAAAAGTTCGACATGCGAGACGTACCACAAATATTTCAGTACAATTCGTCGCCCCTCCCTTTAGTAGAATTCAAAATGAACTACATGCATCAATCTGATTTGTGCCAGGTTACATCTCTCCTGCCTCCATCATAGAATAGTGGTCAATACATAAAACTTTTATATATAATGTGGATACCTAATAATGAAGAATTTATGCATTTGATGCTGCGATTGGTAGATGCTGATTTTTGTGATCGGCTGCAGCCTCCTTATTTTCAGAGGCTTGTCCAGGTAATTAAAATAGAGGTTTAGCAAGGATGTTACAACAGGCTGCACACCACATCTGTCTGGCTGGGGTTCATACAGAATACAAGGTACAAGCCACTTCATGCAATCACCCGCACATGAGTTAAACCAGTTCTACCACTGGTTTGAGTCATCTATTCACCATCTTCTGTGAGGACCATCTAGTCCTCGGAGTTAGCCCACTCTACCCCCTCCCTTCGCCATTTAAAAGAGAAGTTAAGCTTTTAAAGAGGCAGAAACCTTGCAGAGCAGATGGACCTTTCCATATTTCCCCATCCACCCTCAAACACTGCGCTGATCTTCTGCCTCGTGTGTTCAGACATTTTAACACCCCATATGAGACACAGCGTGTGGCAGCATGCCTCAAATCCTCCACAATCTAAAATTTTGGTTTACTGAAGCAGACGACAGCTCAGTGGAGATGGTGGAGACAAAGTGATTCAGTTGAAGGATTCAAGGCAGTACAATAGAAACAGGCTATCTGAAAGTGAATGATTACTATTGTACCAGTGAATGCAGGCTCACCCCTTCTTCTACTCGACGTGGGGGGCTGCGCTCCTCAGACCCCCGCCGCCTCCTCTGGGGGCTGCGCTCCTCGGAAACCTGCTGCCTCCTCTGGGGGCTGCGGTCCTCAGACTCTTGTCGCCTCCTGACTGGTGACCTCTCCTTCCTACGTTCAGCATTTTTTGCAGCTTGGTCTTTTAGATGACCTCTTGATGGTGGAGACTGGCTGCTGCTAAGAGTTAAAAAAAATATAAATATATTTTATATAAACATATTCAACAATATTTATCTACTATTTGGGTAGTTTATCGTCTGGTCTGTAGAAAAGTCAGACATTCTTATATTTCAGGATGCTCTTTATCAACAGAGGTGCCTCTTGATTAATTACAATAATTAGAAAACATCAATCGATTTAAGCCTTTTTTTGCTAACTGTAATGATTATTCTCAGAATTTTTTACTGCTCTTATTTAATGTAAATTTTCTTTTTTTGACTATAAAAAGGAATAATGTAATATGTAATTAATCTATAAGACTTTCCCTTTTCAAACTTCCTGAGTAAATGAAATGCTTTTTAATGAAAACTTTTAGATGGAGAAAAAAATTATGCTAAATGTTTGTCAACTAAAACAAACTTTTCATTATCAAGAGCCTTCGATGTAATAAGAAAAGTGATATTGTTTTAAAGTGTCTGGCGCCAAGATGTGGTCCTGAAGATATTTGAGATTACCTCCGATCTGAGCTAGAGGAGACGCTTCTGCCTCGCCCAGTTTTGGCTTTCGCAGAACTAGAACTTCCACTGTTTTTTCTTTTCTTCTTTGAGACTTTCTGCTTCTCATCCGAGGAACTAAAATTCAAAGGATGGAACATTAAACACGAATTCAAAGATAAACCCGATGAACATAATTGATATAATAGATGTTTATTAGCTCAAAAACACAAACCTGTCATCTTCGTCTTCAGATACCTCCCTGGAACAAAGAGAGTCAGATTAAGTATCGCCAGATAATTACGTACAGCAGGAGAAATATAAAATCTATACAGGAAATGTGTTAAAGGGTTACCGTTTCTTTTTCTTCTTTTTGGATTTCTTCTTCTCTTTGCGAGGAGATGGGGACGAACTGTCTGAACTGCTTTAAAATCAATCCAAAAGATGTCAGATGGCCCCTTCATAAGTATCCATTCCCTTTTATTAAATCAGTGTTATTAACTCACCTGTCTCTGTTCTTGTTTTTCTTTTTCTTCTTCCGACTGCGCTTCTTTGGAGGAGAATCGGAGTCATCAGAAACTTCCACCAAGCTGCCGAACACAGAGACATTATAACCCAGTGGTAAAAATGGGGGACCCGTTTAGCAGTTAAGATCCATAGGTCTTGCTCACGTATATTTCTGCTGCTGCTGCCGTTCCCTCTCCAGACGTTCCTGCTCTCTCTTTTCCTTCTCCTTCTCCTTGCGGTCGGCGTGGAAAGACGAGCCATCCACGTAATCGCTGGAAATACCAAAGGCAGCACGAAGACGGTCGTTCTTCTGCTGGTTGGCTGCAGCTAGGGCGTGCGTCTCTGTCACACTGAAATGGGACAAAACAGATTGATGAGCAAATAAGGTTTGGCATCCCTCTGCCGGAGAAAAAAAAAAAATTGCAATATAATTTAATCTTGTTTCCCTCCTGCTGTATAATATATCTACACATCACTGTTTAAACACTGGAACTTTTATTAAAAACAAACGAGACCAAGACAAAATATTTTGAATTTTCTAAATTAATACTTCCAACATAATAAAAAGTCTGTTAGGGAGTAAACAATAAATTAAACTCTAAAATAATCTGGATTTATCAATGTACACACTTTAATCTTATATGTTAGTAAACCATTCAGTCCTTTTTGGTAGGCTGCAATCAGTAAAGCACATCTTAAAGTCAATCAATCAATCTTGACTTGGCAAGATCCGTGGTTGTGCCATAAGATGAAGCCTGTGTTCATCTTTTATCTTTAAGAAAAATAAAACAGTAAGTTTCTGACTGGCATTTAGGGGGAATAATGAAAGAAATCCCTCAACCATGACTTACGCCCTAAGTTAAAGAGCTACCTTACTGCAGGGCGCCACAATGTTTACAAAACCAGAAGTTCACACCTGAAGTTGGTTAATTCTCTTACAATTCTCTTTACAATCTTACTCCCACCTTTTTTGTTCAAAACACCAACTTCTTCTGGGCCTATTAACAAGAAATGGAATCAAAGGAGTGTGGTGCAACCTGGGACGATGTAGAGACCGAGGCTCTCATTGAAATTTGGGCGGAGGACGCTATCCAGTTCCTGAATGTTATCGGTTTCAGAGGGGTAGTGGAAATGGGGCATTTATTTTATCGAACATGAATAAACACTTCCCTTGCATGTGTTAGGAAAACTTCAAATGAGCAAAATGGTTTCTGAATTTGGAAGTTTTCTTTGTTTATTCCTTTAATGTCACTTTAGGTTTATTGACAATCCTGTAATTTGAACAACTTGGGAGTAAATTTGAGACAAATCAATACTTCAACTGTGAGTATAGCCATATTTATAGGTCTGTGTGAACACTTAAGCGGAGACATTGTTTCAGTTTTCATCCCTCTGAGACAGGAGTTGGCAACCTGTGGCTCTTTAGCGCCCCAATTGCGGCTCCCTGGAGGTTTTTAATTTATGAAAAATTTATTTTTTGGTTTATTTATTTTAATATGGTGTGCAGGAGGTCAAACAGACATTCGTTGTGTTTTCCAATGCTGTAAACATTTGTATTATAAATACATTTAAACAATATATGTAAACATTTATTTCAACAAAAATGTGTGTCATTGCCATAGAGATCAGTGGTGAAAGCCTGCAACATGACCCAGCATGGCACGGTACCAGGCAAAGAAAACGGCGGGCGTGTCTTTGGCCATGGATCTCAAAGGAAAAAAAAAAAGGAAGGTAACCGATGAGAACAGAGGATTCCTAGAAGAATGGACCAAATTATTTGCTTTCATTATCAATGCGGATGGATTGTCTGCATTTTTGCTTTGGCACAAGATTTTGTAAAAATAATAAAAATTGTAATGTGTAAAGGCATTTCCAGGGAAGTTAAAAATATGCTGCTGATCACAATTGTGCGTGAGAGAGAGAAAGAATACAATTGCAGAACTTCTGTTTCAAGCATGAAAAAACCGTCCACAGATCAAACAGGTAGCGCTCTGATGCAGGTATGTGAAATGTTTTGGTCCAAAATGGCTCTTTAAACAGTTTGGGTTTGTAGACCCCTGCTCTAAGAGATTTAAATACGTTCTTAATAGAGTCATCAGAATTCTGGATCACATTAAAGGAGGAAAACCTACTGAAACTGTTTATCTTTCTTGCATATTTCTATACATAATGAAAACATTATATATGAAAACACATCCCTGCAGAAACTGACCCAGTTCATTCACAGAAACTGACTGCAAGTGAACAAAACAGTCCTGTTGCACGCAACCTCTGGTAGCTGATGCTGTTTAAAAAGTTTAAAAAGTACTTTGTACGACATGGCTTTAACATGAATCCAAGCCAACATTATTATTTTTAGTATTATTATTTTCCTTTTTTACAGAGAGACTACATAAATAAAGGTTGTGTACATAAATAGTGTCATACTTACGTTGGTTTCTGAGCAGCGGCAGGAGGCGGTTCCTCCTTCTCCTTCAGCATCATGCGGAAACTGTTCACCTTCTCCTCAATCTCCTCAGCAGAATATCTGAACAGCAGAAGATACACAAATCTGAATTTACTCCCCATTGAACATGAAATCAATGAAAGGTGTTAAAACAGGATATGTTCATTGTGGGTTAAAGCTTTTCTGTTTTATCTTTTACCCTTGCTCCTCCATCATGTCCTGCAGTTCGGCACATTTGACCTCCAGCTGTCTCTTGCGCTGGTGCTCCAGGATGTCGGCGTTGGGCTGCCGATTGAGCTGACTCTCCAGTCGCTCACGGTCCTTCTCATCCCGC
Source organism: Cyprinodon variegatus (assembly GCF_000732505.1). NCBI lineage: Eukaryota > Metazoa > Chordata > Actinopteri > Cyprinodontiformes > Cyprinodontidae > Cyprinodon > Cyprinodon variegatus. The sequence goes on from NW_015150804.1 coordinate 719,530, forward strand.
TCGCCTCCACGCTCATCTCGTGGCCTCTTGACCCGCAGGCTCGACAGGTTGCGCTGCACGTAGCCATTGGTGCCGCTGCCCCGGGGAGTTGTCAGGCCAATACCATTGTACATGGCTCTGGATTTAAATGGAGAAAGAAAAATGTAACAAAAAAGAAAAAATGTTAACCAGTTATGTATTGTTTTTACATCAAATCTGCTATTATCAGATGTGGTTCCATGATTTCAATTAAGAACATACATAAACAACAAGAAGACATTTGGTTTTATTTAAGTTCTATCATAGTTCATCAAAACTAACTGGTCTCAACCCATTAGAAATGTATTCTATGTCAATCTCTTATTTATTCTATTCCAGTCAAGTAAGAACGTCAATGCCAATCTATTTTAGTCTATGAACAGGAATGTCACTGTAATTAAGTAAAAAGCAGACATTTTTTTCCCATCCAATTCTGAGGCGCAAGACCCTCAAACGTTTCTTTTTTGCTATTGCAGGTTTCAGTTTGCGGAGTTTCTTATAAGAAATTTAAAACAACATTTGTTCCTTCTTTGTTTTTAAAAATTACAGTTAACAACAAAGTTACAGCTTACCACTAAAACAAGAAGTAAAATTTGACGACTTTAAAACAAGGAAAAAAGAAATCAACCTGATGGCATGTTGCTAATGATTTCAGGTATCTGTATAATGAAAATTAATTGGTCTAATACACAAGATCAATACTTAACATGGTCAAGGCCTGATTTCCATAAAAAAAAAAAAAAATCTTTCTAGTAAGAAATGCATCCCTTCTAATCTCTACTTTAAAAAATAAACTGTTTTTCATTTGAATGTTGAAAAGTCTTTGTCACAGTTTTAAAAGCTGTGATCCATGTGATCTTTTTTTTAGACCGAATAAAAAGGGCAATGAAAATATTAATCAAAGGTCATCTGTTGAATGTTTAACTGAAACGCCTACAAAATTTTATTTCAGTAAATAAAGTTTATAATAAAGTTTTGGTCACATTAATTCACCATCAGCATACAGTTAACACCAAAATTACCATTTCCCTTTTTCTCCATGGAATTAATCTTTAAATTTAAAATAAAATGTTTAGTAAATTAAAAGATTATGAGACTTGTTGCCAAAGGTTAACACTAATGGAGACTTAAAAAAACTTATGGTCATTGCAATTAGGAGATGCTAGTTTTATTATTTAGTTTTTTGATTAATCCAAATATCTTTAAAAAATACGACAAATATACCTTTGTAATAATACCTCCAGGACTAACAATGCATGGTTTTAGATTATCTTATAACCCATTGTGTAACTTTCAGATTTAATAGCTTTTATTTCCCATTTGAAAATGTTGCTGCTCAAGTTTTTGCCAAACCCAGAAAGTTTTATTCCTTTACAACCAGTCTTCACGCCATTTGTTTGTATTTGGACTCAACATACTTTGATTTATTCAAATAAATTTCTACTTATTCAAAATACACACAATACAAAAGTCACATAAATTCTCACAAAGGCTATTTTTTAAACGGCAAACATCAAGAAGAAATCAAGCATTTTGACAAATAATGTCCTCAACACAAAACTATGCGATACACCGTACACAGTATCCATAGAAAACTTTCCCCACCCTTCCATCATAAACTTTAGTTCAAAGACTTTTGCTGATTAAGGTTCAGAACTAATAAAAGAGTGAAACGACATCTCCACCAACCCAGGTGCCAATAACTCCGGGAGACATTTTGTTTGACGGTTTCCTTTGTGTGGTGTGGTCCTTAACATTTCAAGCATCTAATGACATTTCACTCCATCTTATTGTTCCCAACGGACAATCTAACCACTAATTCAAATTTATGTCAGAAAAACAGAGCTATTTGTAGCGCTTTAACACGTGCGACAAATCAGGCCTGTCTGAGTTGGTTTTAGTGAATAACGTTGATAAAAGTTATCTCACTCAAAACGAAATTGACCTTAAACTCATATTTATCATCCTTGTCGAACAATTATCTAAACAGCCAACAGATGTTTACGTTTAAGCTGGATTTTGGTAAATTAAGAAACAGGCCCTAGAAACTATTATTACCACCTAAGCTAGCTAACGTAATCATTACGTACCAGCGCTCTTTCTCCAGGAGAACGAATAAAACGGGTTGGTTTACTGTCAGGTATTTGATTATTTCTCGTACAACCGAACCCCAAAAAAAGACTCAACAACAACCGTTTCTTCAAAAGTGTTGAAAAATTAAAGAAACCGCTGCTAGCTTCAGCTAACAGCTCCGCTTTGCAGCTACACGATGAAAACTGCCTACGTCAGACGTAAGATTAGGCGTTCAAACTGCGGCGTTCAGGTGCGGAGGGAATTTTTTAAATAAATTTTTTTATTTTTATTTTGTAGTTTAAAAAGAAAAAAAAATGATTCAGCAAACAAATTTTGACAAATTCAGACTTGATAGAACATACTGAAAATAAGCCCAGTTAGAAGAATGGATGTGTTCATCATTTCTTTTACATCTTTCTGCAGCTTCACGTTTCCAGAAGGAACATAAAGTTAATAGATTAGATTCAAGAGCTTGCTAGTTAATTGTATTCCCATTGTATATCTTCACACAGACGGAAAATTCATATGAATGTATTCTTATTATTACGAAAGAATAGGGCCACTGGGAAAAAAAAAAGTTAATTGATTTTTTAATTTAATTTCAGTTTAATATGGGGGGGGGGGAATTCAGGATTCTGACTTTTTTTTCTCAGAATTCTGACTTTCATCTCAGAATTCTGACTTGTTTTCCCATATTAAACTGAAATTAAATTTAAAAATCAGTTCACTTTTTTAATTTTTAAGTTGCCCTGATCCTCTTCCGTATATAATACATGTCATAAAAAATAATTTATCATGATTTTGAGGCAAAAATATAGAACAATGTCGAAAAAGGCGTTTTATACGTACATGGACTATGGTTGTAGACGAAGAAAAAAGGTAACGTAAAAAAAAAACATGCTTTCTGATCACAGATTTTAAATTCTTCTTCTTTTTTCATGGTGGTTGGCAAACAACTCGTTGAAGTGCATTACTGCCATCTACTGGAATGGCATGTGGATCGGGATGCTATGTATAAATTCTCCCACAAAACAAAAAAAACAAAAAATAATAAAATTATAATAATTAAGTTAACAAATCTTATATTCTTTCAATTTCGTTTTCTTAAGGTAATTCATTAAATAAAAAATAAAAAAACATTTAGAAGTAGAAAGTTTATCCAAAATATCTTGTATCTATCTATTTTCTTGTATTCGACTAACTAATTCCCTCCTCTCAACAGAATATTTAGAACAGTCTAACAAAACATGTTTTACTGTCTCTTCTTGAAAACAAAATACACAATTTCCTGTTGGATGTTTTCCCATTTTAAATAATGTACTATTTCACCTTGTATGATCAAAACGTGCTGAGATTGAACTGATCCTTTTCGAACATATAAAACACCATTTCCCATGATGCAAAGGGGAAGAGGGTGTGACGCAGTCAAATAAAGCTTTTCTGCGTCAGTTCGACCGTTAGAGACGCTGTTGCAGCAGGTGGAGGGTGTTGTAATCCCCGGGCTTGCTGGTCGTTTCCTTCGAAAAGAACCTAAAAAAAGTTCACTTCCCAAACGCGAACGCCTCACTTTAGTGACAATGGCTGAAAGCGACAACAAAAGCGCAAATGTCTTAGTAAGTATGCTTCCTTTCTTTATCTTTAATCGGCTCTTGTATCTGACAGCGTTAGCAGTTAGCCGCTACTAGCGTATCATGTTCTCGCGCTTAGGAAGCTGATCTTAGGTTTTTTCAACTGGCTTAAATTGTGACAGTGTTTTATTTTCAGTGACTCTTTGAGGATAAGCCTAGATCATTATCGATCAATCAGCCGCAGTACTGTGGTGGTTTTTAACAGCAGCTTGATGGGTTTATCTTCAGCAGCAGACATCCTCTCGCTGACCAAACTGACTCACAGTTTACTGATACCATTCATATCGAGTTGGTTCAGTTTTACAGGTTTACTTTTCTATAGTTCGATTTCGAAATGTGAAGGCTTTTTGTTTTAGTTTGGTTTATTGTTGTGTTTTTTTAATCGTTGCTTAGTTATCCCTTAAGGGCGTCACACCCAAGAACACAACTTTAGACTAATAATCAGCTCTCCAGCCCATTTTTATCACAAATACACACACACACGCATGGCCGGTTCTAGACAGGGCCAACGGGGGCCAGTGCCCCTGTAGATCATGTCCTGGCCCCTGTACTGAAGACATAATACTCCAAGAAATTCTAATGATGATCTGCGCTGGAACATTCATAGTTACTGATAGCTGATTTGGATCTATTACTTTTTTTTCCCTTATAAAATCTGTTTTACTAATTATTTTAAAAATAATAAGATGATGGCTTCAGTGGGATTGAGATAAGATCCCAGTTTGCATCTGCTAAATGTTTTTTTTTTTAAACAAGTAGCTCTAATTTTTACAGCTGAATTCATAATTTTTTTTTTCTTCCATTTTAATTAAGAGTTTATAGAAAACGGTAATTTTACATACATTAAGTAAAAAAATATGTAGAATTCCCAAATTCTGAATGTATATTGACCTAATAAGACACATAATTTTAATTAAACCTAATTGAATAGAAATTTCACTTCATGCATCTCTCAATATATTTGAATCCCTAGCCCTGATTTTATTGTTATTTTTTATGCTTTTCTCTGCCCCCATGAAACACGATGGCCCCCTGGTAGATTTGGTCTAGAACCGCCACTGCACGTTCTGTAACAAGAGTTCACCCGATCAGTTTTTCTAAGGTTTTCTTTTTTAGATGGAAATGATTAAACCCCTCAAATGCAAACACCGTTTTTCCAACACAATCCCTGGCTTTCCAGTACACAGTTTTTTGGAGTATTTTTTGCCAAGAAACTTGTGCCGTCTTGCTCCAGTTCTCATTTGGGCAAAAATTGGCGCATCTGTTTAACTGTTGGGTCAAAATGAAACTTGGTTGCATCTGATTGCTAATCTTCAGGAAGCTGAACTGTGTTCCATCAACAAACCTATAATAAGACACTTCTTCCAGTGAGTCGGTGCAAGGAGAGCAAATGCAGAAATGAAAGGACTGGTCCCTATGGGTTAGAGGTCAGGTAGGGGGGGGGGGGACACATTTTCAGATTTGTAAATTAACTGCCAGAAATGTCAATTTTTTAGTGCTCTTTAGTGAACCAATAGCCTCAGATGGAACTGACGCCTCAGAAATAGGAACTTCTTTGCAATCTAAACTGCTAAGATCGTGTAACCCTGAATAGGGCTGTTTGTCTTGCTTTTATGATGAAAATGGCTGAATTTTTTCAAATGTTGTCTTTTAACAACTGAAAGCAGCTGATAAAGAATCATTTACAAATTGATTAGTAGCTTGTTAGAAACTCTGGATTTAGATGTGGCCTCAGAATGCGTTTGACAACTAATTTTAAATGATATTATTCACCAAGTCTCTTTACAAATTTGGAAAAAAAACCATGTCTGGTCATTTTATGCAGTGATGCATTTCAAATATTTAGTTTTTATCTGATTGTTTTGGCTTACAGCTATAAGGACCAAAGGTCTGTTTTTAATATTGCATCACCACTAAAAAAAAAAAAACATTACATTTGGGGATGATTGTTGCCGTGACTCTTGGCTTGTAGAAAACCACTGATGCCTTCCACGAGGCAAAAGGTCATTGCTGAGGAAATGGTTATGAAAGCCTTGCTAAGCTGAGTGGAAGGGAAAAGTTGGGTAGAAAGTGCAACAGGAATAAATCGACATGGAGCCAAACATTTTCAGTAGTTTAACAGACATTTCCAAAGCTTCAGGTTAGAGCTATGTAGAAAGCCCACATAGATGTTTGGTGGAAATTAGCTTCAGCTGTAACTATGTACCTGCAAACACCTCCTGCTTTAATCAGCATTGTATTACTATGCTTGATTGCTTTGTAAACTATGACCTAAACCCACAACGGTTATTTTTGTAATCTATCCGATTCATTTTTTTTTCTCCTAGTGGATATTGCATCTTCTATCTGCATCGCTTGTTTTTAAGTTAGGTCATGTTATTTAAAAGTGTGTATTTATAATATGTGGGTTAAATGAAAGTAAAAATGTTTTAATGTTTGTATTTAGGCTCAGGAAACGGCCCAGCTGGAAGAGCAACTGCAGGGTTGGAGGGAAGTGATCCTAGCCGGAGATCGGGTCCTGCGCTGGGAGCAGCCCTGGTTCCCTGGAGCCCTGATTGGTGCCTCCACTTTGATCTTCCTGTGAGTCCAGCGGATAGACGGTTTCACATGTTTAACATTTAATAGAACATGTCTAACATTTAGATACTGGATTTTTAAGAAGTCTTTAATATCTACATGTTTAGTTGGAATTTAAGGCATGATGTTCATTTAGCTGTAGAGGAGGTTGTTACTTTGTAAAGTTGAGATATTTTTTCTGTTTCCATCACCTTCTTTTAACCTCAATAGCTATTTTTTTTTAAGGCCAATGCTGATTATTTTGACATCAATGTAAGTAGCGCTGTAACGATATTTTGACTGATTGGACGTCCATTTGCACTGGAAAAAAATCTAAATCTAGATAAGTCGTTATTTTTCTTAAAATAAGTGCAATTGTTCTTGGATTAAGGAGGTAAAAGAGACATTTTGCCAATGGAACAAGACAATCTACACTTAAAATAAAAAAAGACAATTGCATTGTCTTATTTCAAGTGCATGTTATCTAATTATCTTATTTTAAGAGTAAAAATACTCATTCCATTGGCAAACTATCTAATTTACCTACTCAAATTAAGGGTAAATGCACTTAATTTAAGGAATTTTCACTTATTTCTAGATTGTTTTTCCAGTGAAAATCCTTTCAGGCAAATGTTCTGTCTGGCCATTTTCACTACAGAGCCATCTTTTATTTTATTATTTATGTATTCCAGATATTCATATATGAAGCCTTAGCAATAAGTAAACAATCTGCAGAAGGATTTTTTTTTATTTTTTTTTAAATCGTGAGAATAATCTATAGAATAATCTATCAGTAAAATAATTGTTTGTTACAGCCCCAAGTCAAATGCAGAAGTGTTAATTAAAAAAAAGGAAACCTTAAAAAAAATCAAAGAAAGCACCAAGAAAAAATTGGGCTGCAAACGCGTGTGCCATAAGCGATCTTTAGATACAGCTGCTGAATGTGCTAATGAATCAGTTAATAAATGTACGTATCGGGTAAAGCGTAAAAAAAGAAAAGAGAACCTACATTTCTGCTGGCCGATGTACCGGTCTATCTCTTCCTCTATAACTGCAGAGCTAAGCGGTAAACTTCAGAGTGTTCCCTGAGCAGCTGTAGCTCTGTCATAAAAACATGTCTGGCACAGTTGGCTCCATAGAGAAAATCTTTATTTCTCCTGTTTTTGGGGTTTTCAGAACTCCGGTTGATTGTTTTTTCTTTATTGGCTTTAGGTTAGTCCGTGTGCTCTGCAGACATTCCTGCTGACTAGTTCTCTTTTTCAGTCATTACTTGTGGTTTCTTAGTCGCTATGAGGATGTTGAAAGAAATTAAAACATTTTCAAGTTATGACAATTTTTCCCTGTCATAAGCAACACTTTACCAATAATCAATCTAAGAACAATTAAAACAACTGAACATTTAGTGTTTAGTTAAACTGTCAGGTTTCAAATGCAAGTGGTTATAACTAGTTTTGGTTACATGACAATTTAACAAGACTAAGACACATTCTGGCCCTTTAGGTTGCATTTTTTTCACCATGCAGAAAGGAAGAGAGGCTTGTAGCACAGAGATCCATGCGAGCGAGTAGAAGTAAGCGCTTTACAGTAAGTCGGTAACAGTAAAGTGCTGCTTCAGCAAACTTTGGACAAGCAAGCAATGAGTCAGGCATCTATATTCTCATCAGTATTATAAAGGAAATATAACATAATAAAATCATAATGTAGGTTAAAAAACTAACAATTTTAAATGTTAGCAGTTTCATTTAGCCCCATGAATTATACATTCAATTGAAAGCGGTTAAAAGCATTTTTGTATTGGAATGCTAATCCGGAAAGGGTTAAAGAATAAGGGGGGAAAGTCTATCTGATAACAGGCAGCGGTATGTCTGCCTATTGTTGGCTCGCTTTCAGTTTTCTTTTGAGTTGCATTGATGTTAAACTGATGCACCGGTTCCATTTATGCCTTTTCAGGGTGTGCCGATATTCCTGTTAATCACTACCTGTTTGCTCCTCAGGCTGATTTACTACCTGGACCCCTCCGTGCTGACTGGAGTCTCCTGCACCGTCATGCTAGTCTGCCTGGCTGATTACTTTGTGCCCACCCTCGCTTTAAAAGTGTTTGGCTCCAATAAGTGGTAAGAGCTTGAAGGATCAGCAGGGATTTCTTTGAGTAAAGGTTAGGTGTTCTCTATAGTTTGTAAAAGAATTTCTAAGATTCCCTTTTTAGGGTTGAAGTGGCCCACTGTTCGAGGAAGACTAAAATGTTTACTGTTAAAATTTTCACCCGCTAAGTTGGACTGATGACCAGATAAACTACGACAGAAGGGAAGAGTTGCAGTAGGAATGTCTGCCGTATTTAATAGGGGTGCACTGATCCAGTTTTTTCCAGTCCAATACCTGGGCTGAGCATATCAGCCGATACAATCCGATCCGACTCTGAATGAATAAACCGTACATCTTGCCATGTGAGTGTAGGCTTTAGCCTTAACATAAACACTGTTAAAAAACTGTAACAAATTACACAGATGTATGTGTACTTTATATTATTTAGTAACAAATAAGCGACAAAATGAAATAACAGTTCCATGTAAAGTGCACTGGATTGGATCTCCATCAAATATCAAACCAATATCTGATCCAGCTAATTAGCTAATATCAGCTGATATCCGATCCAGGTATTTGATCAGTTTATCTCTATTTAATATTTTCACATTAAATCAGCCCTGTACAGCATCTCTGCTTGTCGGTACTGTTGGTACTGAGCTGCCGTTTAGCTGTGTGTGCATTAAAGGATGAAAACCAAGTCACCCAAGAGAGGATAGAGTTTCAATCTCCTGGACATTCATCCTTCAGCTGTCGTCTCTAGCCTGTTGATATTTAGCCCTCCATCAGCAGAGCGTGACCTGCAGCAGCAGACATGTGGTCCCTTATCAGGAACCTAATGCAGTATAAAATTGTTCCTTAGAATGAGTTCAGCTGTAATCTATCCTCTAAATGCTCAAAGTAATACGTTTCTGAATAGAATGTTCCCTAATTATGGTGTTTGTTTCAGTGGTGGGGCAATAAAATGCAGACGTCCATTGAAATGACTGACGTTTTGCTTTACGTCTTAGATTCTCAGTGAGGTTCTGGTCAGACCTGCTGGTTGGCCTGCTGAGCACAGTGACACCATTTTAATAAAAGCAGCTTTTGATACTGTAGACTGGGACCAAGTTATACTGGGAAAATTTAATCAGTTTTTACATGGATCTTTTTTAGTGGAGGGAAACATGAACTGCTCTTGGTTAGGGCTAAAACAATTAATGGGATTAATCGATTGTTTAAAAAAAACATCAACTAATTTAAAAATCAATAATCGTTAACTGGGGTATAGAGACTCTAAAACATGCCTGTAGCTGACCGTGACCCACTTGGAGCAGGAATTAGGCTTGTCC
>NW_015150804.1:729741-734354 GCF_000732505.1 Cyprinodon variegatus
GAAGTCCAAAAACAATATCGGGATCGGATCGGAAGTGCAAAAACCTGGATCGGGACATCTCTAGCAGGAATTATAAAAGGATAAAAAAAAAAAACAATATAAACATTTAAGATAAAAACAAATTATGTTAATATGCTCTATCCAAAATTCCTCAAGTGGAAAAATTTGAGTTTCGCCTGGTTTAATTTAGTAAAAAATCTTCTGTAAGGAATCTTTGCAGATTATATAACTTCACATGATGCTCGACGTTCCTCATTTTAGGGAAGAAAGTGCTTCTTCTAAGAGTTGTCATACAATGCAACAGATTATTTACAGATTAATTGTTTTGCAAAATAATCATTAGTTGCAGCTTCAATCTTTAAATGTTTGTGTTGGCTGTAGTCTTGATAAAACTCAACACTAGAATGGATTCTGTATCGTCCCTCTTCCAACAGACCCCTGCCTTATTTTTAAAAAATAAGATTTCAAATGATTTTTTTTCTTTTGTAAAAAGATGACTTTGGACTGAGCAACAGTCACGTTGTTTTTTCCTCCTTGACCAACTGTGTGGTTAAACATGATGAATAGAACAGTTGTAATCCGTGTCTTGGATGCTTCAGCTGTTATCCATCCTTTCTGATAACTGTTCTGCCACGTTTTTTTTCCCCTCTACTAAACTTTCTATCAGAACAATTGGACACAGCAGTGAATTGACCAATGACCTTTTTGTTGGAGAACTGTCGGGTCAGCACTTCATAAAACCAATTCTCTCAGAATCGGCATTTCTGAGAACCAGATTCTATTAGTCAGAATCAAAGGCTTCTGATCTTTTACTCTGAGGTGAACTTGTGGTTTTCACTTTTCAAATTGAACTACTGAAATGAATCAAGCTCGGAGTCGCATCTTACTTGCTGAGAGTGCATGGAGCACTGGTGGGAAAACGGAGCCGTCCGTCACGGTTCCTCTGGGCTCATTTACAAGAACTGAAATAGCACAGATGGCTAAGCAAAAATAAAGAGCACTTCATCACCCGGCTGAGCTTTTCTCTCTGACCTTAGAGCTATCAGATGGGAACTTAATGTCAGGTCAACACAAATTGTCTGATTTATTTTGTTTTGGGTTTGACTCATTTCTTACATGAAAAGTTCATCTGTTTTCTCATTTAAGAAAATCCCTTGTTAAATCAAACTGGGCTTTTATATACTGAGTCAGTCTACATCTTTATATCAGTTTGTGGAAACAAAGTTCATTATGTTTGGTTTTAAACTTCTTTTAGGAATCTGATGATTTAGGTTCCTCCACCTTTTCCCCCGTTTGTCTTCAGGACCACCGAGCAGCAGCAGCGTTTCCATGAGATCTGCAGTAACCTGGTGAAGACTGAGCGTCGGGTCGTCGGCTGGTGGAAGCGTCTCTGCTCTCTGAAAGAGGAGAAGCCTAAAGTGGTATGTTTTTGTTTTCTACTTCCATATGTAACCCCAAACTCACAGTTTTCACCCTGAGAGCTTTGTGCACTTCTGCAGCACAATGAGGATCTTTTTCTGGGTTTCAGATAAAAATATCAGCTGACTGGGCTCAGCTGCTCTACTTAACAGAGCTCTAACTGGGTTACACGCTGCAGGAACTGGGTTAATTAAAGGCCATGCTTTTTTAACCCTTCTAAATTCAACTATTGGCTTATATTTGATGAAATGTTACCTTTAGCACTATGGAGTATTCATTTGTTATAAAATATTGGTAGTTTTCCAACGTGCCTTCACTGTGACGCCACCTTTCCCTGTAAGGGAGGCACCCATTTAAAGCTGTCCCCCCTGGAGCGACTGCAGCATGTTATCACACAGCTTCTGGTGATCAGACCCTTTTTTCAGAAGGCTAAAAAGTCCTAAGCCTTTCTTTGCCGCAAAAAAAAAACAATTTTAACCACTGAAAAAGCTAAAAAGAAGGTTACGTCCACTGGTTTTCAGGGACAGGAACGAGCTGCTCCTCAGAGAGCAGAATCTCTCCCGAGGATCATTTAGACATCTATGAAATACAACTTTGAGATAATTTTGATGAAATATTAGAATTATAACCAAGTTATGGACTTGGTTATAATTTGGACTTAAGTCCAAAGTAAGTTTTTGCATGATGAGGGACCCTTAACTTTAACCTCTACCATCACTTTCAGACTATTGTTGAACCTTTTTGATGGGTTTCCTGGATGGGGCCTCCTTTTACAGCTTCTTTTTCTATGTCTGCTTCTGTCTCCTTGAACCCCAGTGGGCCTCAGCAGATGGCCGCTCACACTGAGCCTGGTTCTGCTGGAGGTTTCTTCCTGTTAAAAGGGAGTTTTTCCTCTCCACTTTCGCTACAAGCATGATTGGTGTGAGGGATTGCATTCGAGTCAATGAGGAAAACTGGTTTTCCTTGGATAGAAAACTTTTGAGTCAATTTGACTGGATGATTTGGTGAACTGTAAAGTGCCTTGAGATTGCGTGTAAATTGGCGCTACAGAAATAAACATAATTGGATTTAAAGCTGAATTAATTTGATTGGTTTTAGTGTAATGTGTCCTTTCTGCTCCCTGCAGTACTTTGCCTCAGTGATCAGCGGCCTGCTGGCAGTGGCCTGGATCGGACAGCAGGTCCACAACCTGCTCCTCACCTACCTAATCGGTAAGGCTGTTTCTGTCCCCATTCCGTCAGTCTACACTCTTCTCAAACTTTGAAGGCTTCTTGATCAATTTTTTAATTTCCGGTCTGAGATGTGACTTTCATGCCTTTTAAAAAATCTGACTGACTTTGGAGGACCTAAAGCTGACCAATAAATCTGTATCTGAAACTTGATCAATGTCATTATATAAAATTCGTCAGCTAAAACTTCACATAATTCCAACAAATTCCATCCAGAAATAAATTTTATTTGAAGGCAGAGGAAAGGATTTAGCCCCTCAACCTCCACAGTTAAGCTTAGCGAGGTAGGTGGCAGAGCTAAGGGTTACATTTAAATTAGGTTAGGCTTATATTTAAATATCTGCGTTTATCCGCTGCTCTTTATTTCAAACAGGAAACTAAAACACTAATCAATAATGATCAATATCGACTGATGTAAAAAGCTTATTTTGTCAGGCTTTTCTCAGTGTTTTCTGTTACTTTGTAGAAAATAATCGTTCCTCCATCTTATTACCTGCCAGGCTTCTGTGACTCAGAACTGCAGCTTAAACCGCTATGAATCAACATGCTTTCCTGAAAGGCGAACACGCCTTTCAGGAAAGCATGGCATCTCTGAGGGTGCAGCCATCAGCTCCATAAGTTCAGGCATGTTGGTTTTTGCAGTGGTTCTCCTGTTATATTGGATAGACTCCCAGACTCCCGCCCCTCCAACGACTCCCTTTCCCCTCTTGGATGTCAGTTTACTGCTACGTTCTGAACGGAAACGCTCTTTCAGATTTTCTAATACATGAGTGCAGCAGTTAGGTGTTTATTTTGAAATCTGGTTCTGACTGCAGTGCAGCGGTCGGCTGAGCATCTGAATGTGGAAATTCACTTTCATGAAACATGAATGACTAGAGTTGTTTCTGTCATTAAGTTAGTGGGTTTCATCATAAAACAAATCCTAAATGTGATTTAAAAAAAAAAAGGTTGTACTTGGAATTATTTATAACTCTGGAAATAAAATGATCTGCAGTGAGTCCAGATGTAGGAGGAAAGAAGGCAGGTATGTGTTAAAATGGAAAGAAAGATGTAGAAGGATCAGATTCCGATGCAATGGAAACCAGTTCTCTCACAGATGACTACATTAACACCACGCTGGTGCAGCACATCAAAGATGAGGCACTCCTCATGAGTCCAGAGGTGTTTTAATCTTGTTGGTCGTCTGCCTTCTTTTGGGTGATCTAATATAACAGGTGTTACTTCAAGTTGACTGGTCATTTACTTTGGAAATCCGCCACCCAAACATGGTTGGATGCACCCCTCCTGCAGCTGGTCAGCAGACTGGACATCAAAATACAGAATATGAAAAAAAAACAATGACTGAGAGAAAATCTCAGTGTCAGTCCAGGTTTCAATGAATTTTTCATGCCCAAACATGATCACCTGGTGAGAAGACCTCCAAAATGTTATACCTCTAAAGGAGGAGCCTACATGTTGGTTAAATGACATTCAGTCCAATGTCATTTAAGTCAATCTGTGTATTTATGCCACTTTTCCTACAGTTAAGATTATAATCCTATTAAGGACGCCCATACAGTCAGAATTATACATGGCCGTTGTCACAGAACTGATTTTCCTTGGTCATCCTGCTATAGACAGAAATAAACTAGATCTTTTTGTTAGACCTACTAAGATACTCTGTTTAATTTCAACGATCTTTTACCATTTTATAAACTTGCAACTTTTTAATAAAAGTAACTTCATAGTTTCTGTTACATACTTAAGGTCAGGTCCATCCAACTAACCTGTAATCCATTTACATGGCATTAACAAATTCGACCAAATAACATTTCCAGGCAGTCCTGTCCCATATTTTACACTTCGGTGCACCATTCAGAGTTCAAACTGTATATTTTTGTTGTTCACTTTTTTATTATTTAAAACACAGCTTTAGTAACATAGGTGCTCTGTATCTGATGGAGTATTAGGGCCAGCCTTCAGATA
>NW_015150804.1:735982-737233 GCF_000732505.1 Cyprinodon variegatus
TATTTTATTTTTATTTTGGGAGTAAAGTTGCCAGCATCGCGAGAATGAAGACATCATACCACAATCCGTTTCAGAAAGAAAGCTTAGAGCTCCGCCCAGCAGATGACTGCCGACCAGCTCCACCAATCAGCAACCTTTCCTCGTTTATATAACTTCACATGATGCTCGACGTTCCTCATTTTAGGGAAGAAAGTGCTTCTTCTAGGAGTTGTCATACAATACAACTTTATTCTCATAATGTTACAACTTTATTCTCATTATGTTATGACTTTGTTCTCGTACTGTTACCACTGTATTCTCGAAAAAAAAAAATTGTTTTAAATATCTAGCCTGGCTCTAATACTCCGTCGTAGTATCCTGTTTACAGGAGGTAAATTAGAAATGTTTAAATCAAGACTGATTATTTTTAAAGAGGGTTTTAAAATGTAACAAATTGAATGTCTTTGGTTGTGATTTCTCTGCAGTGAGCTTTCTTTTGCTGCTGCCGGGTCTGAACAGGCACGGCGTCATCTCCAAGTACACAGCCATGGCCAAGAGAGAGATCAACAAGCTGCTCAAGCAAAAGGAGAAGAAGAACGAGTAGAGGAAGTAAGCAAGAGAGAGGAGTGAAGGAGAGAGCAAAGTTTGTCGAAAGGAAAGCAACAGAAAACCAGAAGTTTGTCTCTGAGCAGAAAGCACTTTTTGTTTTCACACATTGGATAAGTTTTATTTCTTCACACCTCCCACCATGTGACATTTAAAGCTCATCCCCTCTTCACCAGGCACCACATGACTTTAATCAATTGTGAAAAACCTTTGTTTCACAGCTCAGCCATGTTTTGTTTTACGCTGTCAGCAATGCTTTAAGCCATTCCCTCGGATTAGATGGTGACTACTGAGCAGTTCAAGCATTGCTGCCTATTTTAACCTGTTTATTCACAGTAATTCTTTCTTTCTATCTGGGTTAGTTTAGCAGAATATGGATGTTTTATGTTTGCTTATTGTTGCTTTTGTTGTATTTGAACACAATGCTGAAAACTAACTGGATTTAAAGCTGAGCTAATCAGGTGTTAAACTGCCTGAAGATGGAGCTGCTGCTGTCTCTGCTGGCTGAAAACGGCTCCGCTGATGGGGGGGGGGGGATCTCTGTGTGTAAGGCTGTCCTCTGTCCTGTCATACTTTTTATTTATGTCTTTGATCTCCTTTCTGGTCTTATTTCATCGTCTTCTTAAGAGATCCCAGCAATGAATAAAGTTTGATTTTAAACCATTG
>NW_015150804.1:737928-738977 GCF_000732505.1 Cyprinodon variegatus
CAGCAATGAATAAAGTTTGATTTTAAACCATTGATGTCTTTTTAAATATATATATATATTTTTTAGATTCCTTGGTCTCATTTGATAAATTACTTTTCTCATGTTCTTATTTTATATTTTATTTGATGGAGTCTTTTGCATCATAGCATTTCAGCTTTGTAGCAGAAACATTTGACATTAGACGATTCCTTCCATATCTTCTTTTGGTCAAATTGAATTCCCGTATTAATCAAAGGAGAGAAAATGGTTGCTCTGGAGGAGCAGCAGAGATCGACTCGGGTGGGAGAATGACTAGACTTCTCCAAGTCATGCTCTCCACAAATCTGAGCTGTATTGGAGAATACCAAGGAGATGCATTATAAATAAAAGGACCCTTTCTGGGGAAACCTGTTTAGTTTCTGTAAACTTTAGGAGCCTGGCTTTTTTTACATGGTTGGGTTCTGCTGTAAACCTTTTGACCAAAACTCATCTGCCAGAAAGTCCTTTCAGTGTTTGCAAGATTCTGGTTTTATTCCACAATTCTTTTAAGCCAATGTCACGTTTTCCCCTTGTTAGCTGGCTGAGAGCTAAACTCTCAGCAGAAAACCTAACTTATTTTTTTTCTCTAAAATATTCAGTGGAGACGACCCTCGAGGGAAACGACTTTTAACCAGCAGTGATTGAATCTGTCCAAATCATAACTTTCTCAGATCTTTATTGGAAAGCCATGAGTCATGTTGGTGTCATTTGGCACAAGTTTAAGTTGATTTATCAGAAATCTCATGAAAATACATGTTGGTGCATTTAAAGAACGTTTATTAAAACTTTATTAATGCATAAAACACATGCCTATTAATGCATCCTTGAGTGTTAAAAAACAAAAATAAAGGAAAAATTCAAATGAGTAAAAAAAAATACACAATATGCATAAAATGTAAAACATTTATGAATTGACTGAAAGACCAAAAAGTACTAAAAGAAAATGAGTCCATCAGATGTAAAAATAAAAAAATAAAATTATTCTTTCATGTGAGAAAACTAAGATGGAAACTTCACATTAAAACAATATA
>NW_015150804.1:741817-768648 GCF_000732505.1 Cyprinodon variegatus
TCTATACTTCTACTTAAGTAATAAATGTGTGAACTTTTGACACCACTGATCCCAGTGGACGGGAGAAGTCCACCAGTGACTGACTGCTGCCTGCTAGATACACAAAGGAACATCATCACAGATCCTTTCTCCCACAGATGTGCTGACCTTGGTTCAAAGTCGCCCAGTTTCAGGAACATTTATACTGTCTGAATCATTCAGAACCTTTACAAACTAAAACATTGGAGTAAATCTAAATGTTTTGAATGAGAACCTGAAAGACGTGAACTTTAGAAAGCAGACGTAGTTTTTTTTCTTCCTGGTTCCTCTTGCAGCTTCATACCATACATGGCTGACGTATGAGTTGTTTCTCTGCAAGGCTGGTTTTAAGTTACTCATTAAGATGTCAGAAATGTTGCGCTACAAGATCACAGAGTGAAAATTGATTGTTTTTATGACACAAAATAAACCATTTGTTTTTCTAGCATTTTATTGTCACTGTCACAAGTACAGGGCAACAAAATTCACTCTGCATTTAACCCATCCCCTCAGGGATGCAGTGGGCTGCCATTGTGCAGTAGTGTGGTGTCAAGGGTCTTTGCTCAGGGACCCAGAGTGGCAGTCTGTGGGAGTGGGGCCTGAACTCAGAACCTCTGGATTCCAAGTGCAATGCCCTAACCGCTAGGCCGGCACTCCCTAGGGTTTGTGCCATTCACTAGTAATGACTCTGATCATTACATATGAGATTTGGTTTTAAGCATCAAATAAACATCAAGAAGCATCAGATGAATCAGTGGAAATGCTTGTTTTGTAAATGAAAGGTTGTTCTTCAGCACAACCAGCTCTGCAGTCCGCCTCCCTTAACCTCAGCTGCTCAGCTCTGATACTTTGCTAAAGCAGCAGCTTGTTTCTGATCAACCACAGCTTATTCATGATAGATATATCACACTATGCAAAACAAAATAGTCGAATATTTTTGCATAAAGTGAAACTATTTGTACCGCCACTGAGCAACAATAACATGCTACAAAATCAGGACATTATTTGCATACAGAAACACCTGGGACAGTCCCTTACTTATCCACCAATCTAGAATAGAACAGAAATGACCTGTGCTTCACCTCAGTGGGGAAATGCACCTGCCTCAATAGGAAAGTGAAAGGCAAAGGAAAGCAAATAGCTCAGGATGAAGGTGGAAAACAGAGAAAGAAAAATAAAATAGGACAATTTACAATTAATAGCATTTTTTTTTTCACATTTTCTTTAAAAGTGTGCAAGAATTTATTTGTATTTTAGTTTTGTCTTTTCCGTTATTATTATGTTGATCTATTTTACTGAAATGTTTGACTAAATGATTAAGATCTTTCTGTCTGTCGTTGGTTTCATGATCGTATCAAAGACTGCTGGAAAGTTGAGAAACCTGAAAGAAAAATTGACAAGGAAATCCTACTTTTAAGAAACTTTAAAAACTTTAACAAATTTCCTTTTATTATCCACAAGAAAAACATGAGAGTTCTACTTCAGCTTTATGAAGAACAAAATTTAGTAAAAGGAAGAAAAAAATCTAACAGAAGCTATTTTTAGGTAGTCCTATTTATTTAAGGTTTATTTGTTTATTTCTTGTATACTCCTTCAGTTCGGAACATTTTCGTTTCTTAAGTTAAATGTTTCCCAAGCGCCCTCTGGCGGACGACAACAGCACAGCAACGCAGGATGTTTCCAGCATCCAGTTGTTTTGAGGTTTGTGGCGAAAATGGTGGATGTCCCTTACCACGGTGTAATGAGGGGTCCGGACCGCTAGAGGGCGTCTGGCCCCCTGGTTTGTGACACTATCATTGACCACACAGCTAAAAGCCACATTTATATCCCTTCATTTTGTTAAGTTTAAAATTTCTGATACCGTTGGTTTTTAGCCGGATTTTTTCATTTAGGTTTATCCGTTTGTTTACCTGTTGTTGATTTTATTAATCTGATCTGTGACAGCTGTGTGTAATAAGTGGATAGCAGATAATTAATGCAGGTGGGCTGTTTTTAAAACCGCTATTTAAACTACAGAGGAGCAGGACTGCTTAATTTCCCCTCATGGACGATGGTTGTTTTGGGTTTCAGACACACTAAACCGCTTTGTAAAAAATATTTTGTTGTTCTGTTCCACGTATTCTGTTGAGAGATTTGAATTAGTATCTCGGTTACAATAAAAGAAATGAAAGTTAAATATACAAGATATTTTGGACAAAATGTCTACCTTTAAATGTTTTTGTTATTTAATGAATGACCTTAAGAAAACGAAATTCATATGATATAAATTTTGTTTCTTTCATTGTTATTGTTTATTTATCACTAATATTATTTTTTAAATGTGTTAGAATATTATATGTAGCCTCCCGATCCACACTCCATTCCAGTAGGTGGCGGTAATGCGTGGTAAGTTGCTTTCCTAAATCCATAAAAGGATGGTTGGAAGCATAGATATGGATATCTATGGTTGGAAGGACGAAAGGATGGAGTCTTAAATGAATATTGGGAACCGAAGGAAATATAAAGGATATTCAAAGATTCAAAAAAAAAAGGAAAGCATTATTTATTTATCTACAGAATACAAAATTACAAATAAGAATTAGATTTAAAGTAATGTTGCTATACACTCATGTACAGTAGGTGGCGGTATGCACTTTAAAATTGCTTGCGATCCGCCATAGTAGAAAAGAAGAAGTAGTAGAAGAAAATCCATTAAAGAAGCAGAAGAAGCGTTTGTCTTATTTTGAAAGAGCTTGTAGAAAACATCCGGTCCCTCCTAGGCTAACAGCTGCTATCTTGCTGCGGTCTGTGGGTGTTGAAATGTCAGCTGATTGTTAGCCCGTCTAGCTAGCTTAGCTTAGTTGCGTGTTTGTTTTTGTCATCAAATAGACTGCTTCCACCTCAGCCCTAAGGTTTAACGCACAGTTAGCCTTTTCATTGACTTATAGTCCACTCCAATCGTCGTCTGTTCGCTTTCGCGGGGCTAAACTAGCATTAGTGCTGCTGTATTTTTTCCCCTACAGCAGCAAGAAGGAAAAAGGGAGTGAAGTTGCTGCCCGAGTCTCTCTGCATTGCAGCCCCCCCGGCGGTGCTGATGGAATTCAAACATACAACAATGGCGTCTCCTGGTTCAAACAGCTCATCGACAGGCAGCAGTAACATGGGATCTGTGTCACACCACTACCAGCAGCCGCAGCAGTCTCAGCCCCAGCACACTAGCACCATGAGCGGCATGCAGGGTGAGTGAGGCAGCCCTCTGAAGGTTAACGTTAGCACGGCTAACACCAGGGAGGCTACTCCCTGACTGAGAAAGATTCCCAAAGGAATGATCGAGCTGCTACATTTTACACAATGAGTTAAAAGCTTATTGATTAAATAAAATAACCGGATGAAGCTGAGGAATCCTCTGACACTGTGACTTTGCAGTCAGTTGTGTAATACCTGGTTATAGACATTTGTTTATAAAATGTCCTTTTTTTTTATCATTTGAATCATTACATTGGATGTAGAAAGGGTAATAATGTTTGTTTGGACTGTAATTGTCATGTTCTACTCTGGATTTACAGCATTTTATTAACATGTTAAAAGATTAAATAGATTCAGACAGATTTATTTTGTAATTTTGTTTACACAAGTGTAAAAAAAATAAATTTAGTTAAGAACAGCTCTCTAGGCAATTTCATTTTTTTTTAAAGTAGAGCCTTGAATACAGAAGAAAATATATAAAAACAGTAAAATAAACATATGACTGTATATTTACAGTTCTAACATTTCAGATTTTTAAATAATAAAATATAATAAAATAACCCATTTTGAAATATATTTTTTATATTTAATTATATTATAATAATATATATTAAATTATATAAAAAAATTTAATTTATATATTAAATCCGCCATGTAGTTAAAATGAAATTGAATGAGGATGTTTTGATATTATTCATCATGAATGAATTGATCTGAAATGTGTTGAATTGGAAGGTAATTTGATTATGCTAAAAAGAAAAAAGATGGGATGGAGATGTGTAAGTAGGATTGAATGAGAATGTTTTAATCTAAATGGACTGCAAAGGAATGTCTCCGTTTGGATATTAGATTGGATCATATTGCTTTAAATCAATCGATCTGTTTAAGAGGATGTAATATATTAAAACCTGCTGTGTAGAACATGCGTTTCAAACACGGGGGTCCTGAGGTGGCTCCCTGGGGCACATGGGGGGCCAAAATTTATGAATGTTCCATAAAATGAATACATTTCTCTTGAAATAAAGAAATGTAACATTTATTTATCAAATAAATTATAAAAATGCTCATAATAATGCCCAATGAAAACATGTTTCCTATTAATTAATTAATAAAAAAATCTATGTTAAATGATAAACTGGAGAATTAAATATCATCTAAAACCATTAATTTAAAATATGCATCATTATTTCACTTTATAACTATTTATAATATAGAGTAAAGTCATTTTTTGTATTTTTAGGGAGTATTCAGTGGGTTGAAATGATTGGGAAGCCCTGATCTAAAAGTAAACTAGACGTAATTGTTTGAGTTTGATTTAGATGCAATCAGTTTTGGATCGTCTGTTTTAGCTTTTTAGTTAAAATTTGACTCGTTAGATTAAAGTCGACTGTAATTAACTAACTTTATTTAATTTAGATTGTAAGTTTTCTGTTTTTCTAACTTGTTTTAAAAGGACTGTGATGAACTGGATTACTGCATTACTTTGGGCTCTGTCTAATCGGATAGAAATTGGATTTTTTCCCGTTGTTGCATTCCCTGATGTTACATTTTTTAGGAATTGCAACTAAATATATATTGAACTACATCTTTAAAAGTATTGCATTGTGTTTTATTCATGAATGATCTTGGGTTTTTGTTTTTTTTATATAAGGTTTTGTTATAGTGAATCATTGAGGTGCTGATAGAGTTGATCATGGTAAGTTAATCTGATCATCTAAACACAATAAAGTTGGACTTGACAGAATTTAGAGCCTAGTTTTGGTTGTTAAGATTGCAAACTTAACAAAATGGTTCACATTTGACTCAACATGAAATCAGATTCCGCTCTTCATGCTGAATTGTTCTGTATTTCTATGCAAACATCGTCTCATTTTTTTTACTTTCAGAGTCCAACACCTGCTGGAGATGTCAGAGTGAAACAGGTAGCTGCACACGTCTTTAACCTGTCGGTTTGAAAATAAAACCAGGATACGCTATTAGAACAATGGCTGCAGCTGTTTTTTAATAGTCATAATCAAACCATTTAGAAACTGTGATTTATTTCAGTTATTTAACAAATAATACAGATGTGTAGTTTTTTTGTTGATAATCACCTGACTGTATTTGATTTCTTACCTTAATGCTGCTTAATTATTGCTTCCTAACTCCTGATGCGATGCTGTCTGATGGTGAGCTGTCCAAAGTTAAAACAAAATGCTTGTTACTCTTTATTTTTTTTCTTCCTGTCGAATCATCTTTAAAGATTATTCTTTATTTTCCCCTTTTTCGTCCTTTTTTTTGTTGTTTACCTTGTGGTCAAGTGTTTGTATCCGTCTGATGAATGCATGTAAATGCATATCAGTTATGCATCCTGATCCTCCAGAAGCTTGATTAACGCCACAAAGCAAGACGGATTTCTCTAACTGTGTTTTTTAACCATTAGTTGTAGAAACAAACAGGCAAATTTAGAGCAACGGACTCTGATGTCTAACCGACCAAGAAGTCTCCTGAGGATTATTTAAAAAAAAAAAAAAAAGTAAAAGCTTTCTTTTCACCTCTAGGGTTTCAGATAAACCTGTCTGGAGCTCACCCAAGTAAGCCAAACCTCTTTTGCTTCAGCACCAACAGCACTCATCTCTTTCTTTCCACCTGACACTTTGGTATGGAGGGAGTTGGTCCTGCTGTTCTGCACTAATCCAGGCCTAAACACCCCATTGGTCTGAGTGGGCTTGTGCCAGAAGCAGATGTGCTCCAAATATTTTAATTGACTTTTGGCAAATGGTTGCAAGTCTGCATAGAAACAGCAGATCTGTTCTGAATGGCATAAGACTAACATTCAAACCTTTCTCTGATAATTTGACCTAACAGATCTGTAGCCCTCGGTGTGATGGGGCCGTGCACTTTAAAAGCTCTAACTCTGTGGTTTTCAGTGTGCAACTAACTAACTAAGCAGAAGAAGTGTTTGTTAGGTTTGTGTTATTTGGGGTTTGGGTAAACCTCAGCTTTCCACTGGTGTGCTGTGTAAACAAACTGAAGTTGTCATTTTTAGCCCAGCTTGGTTTATTCCCGCACACATTCCTGTGGTGTTTTTGGGTGGTGCAAACATTTGGTACAAGGTGAAAATCAAAGCAGCTTTTCTTGCATGTTTTCATCCCATTGTGTTTTATTTTTCCACGTTCAGATTAAGTCCAGCACGCTTTGTTGGATTGTTGTTATAATATCAAAGAGTCGGGGTGTAGATGAAGTGGTAGAACGTTTCTGCCTTTTTTTCCTTTTGTTTATAGCTAAAATGATGGCTGTCTAAATGAGCTGTTTTAGAGTAAAGATTTTAGTCGTTTTACTTTGTTTTGGATTCTAAAAAATCATAATTAGAAAAATTAGACCTGAATCAGATGCAGTTTTTCATCACTCATTCACTGTCAATGCCAATCTTTTAATGTTGCTACATGGAGGACTACTTAAAGGCGATAGCTTCAAGTTTAACTCCTCCTGGCCAGTGAGGGGCGCACTCGTACCTCACCTGCTTTCATTGCGTACTCTTTGTCAGCTGGTTTCCAGCTCAGCTAACGCTAACATTTGTGTCACTAGTACCCTATTTGTTCCGGTAGCACTACCCGAACCATCAGCTCATTTGCACATCTGGGTTACCCTCGATTGCATTTTATTTAACAAAGAAAAAGACAAACTGCCTTTTTTCTCTCCCTGATTATAAAAAGTCTACTAAGCTGTTAAGTGCAAAAGTTTAGTACCAACCTTTCCTTGATGAATAATGACTTCTCATGCTGCATCTGGCTACTAATTTTGTTGACTTTGGATGTTTTAAATAAATGTACTAATTTGGATTTTTATGTTTCTGTTTTGTTCTACTTTTATAGTATATAGTTTATAATCTAAAGTCAGACACAACTAAGGTACATATAAACATGATGTACGGTAATTAAATTTTGCCAGACTGCAATTATTATGTCTGGTGATGACATCAGACAAACTATATAACAAAGAGAATGTTGGATGCATCTAAGGCTACGTTCACACTGTAACGTTAAGTGACATAAATCCGATTTATTTACTTTTTTTACCCATATGTGACCTGAATCTTTATCTTTTCATGGCAGTCTGAACAACACAGATCCGATTTTTTTCCATTCAACCCAGGCCACTTGGCTATGTGGTCCTGAATCCAATACGAATCCGATCTTTTCAAATGCGATCTGTGTCTGAACGGCCAGGTCGCATTCATCCGACCTGAACGCCATTAATACAGACAAAGGTCACTATTCTTGGTCTTGCTATAAAGAAGCGGCAAGAAAAACAACAACCATGGCAGACGATGATGCGGAGAGCAGTATTTATGTTTAACCATCTTGAAAAGATTGAGTTTTTATTTGGAAAAGATCGCTTGATGCGCTCCGACACTACCATCCATGTTTACTTCCGTAAACACGATGCACGCTGGCCTGTGATGTCATTGCTTCCTCTACTGCGCATGCTGGACACTTGCGTTTTATGACTCCAGTTCACACAGGAGATCACATACAAGTCGCATATGTTTGGAAATGTGAACTGCAGCGTCAAATTGGAGAAATTGTAATTTGCATGTCGATCCACAGGGGTGGGCTTTGACTAGGCCACGGCAAAACCTTTTTGTTTTAACCATTACATCGCCAGCAACATGTTTGTTGGTATGACATAGTTTATTTTACGTTGTGCTAGCCTTCTGCCAGATAGAACAGGAAACAAACCCTCCGAGAAGCTCCACTCTCTCTCATCTGTACTCGAAACATTTTCCCAGAAATCCTGATTTGCCAAGATGTCTTTTAGAAAATGTGAGACAGGCCTCTGTGTTCTTTGAGGACTGGTAGACGATAAATAAAAATCAGTGGTTTTGGTCTTGAATCTCTTTTACAGAAGTTATTTTTGCTTCGTCTCTTTTTCTTCTTGTTGAATCACAAACTACTTTTATCTGAGACAAGTGATGCCAGAGGAGCTTTAAATGTTTTTGCTAATGTCTTTTTGGAACTTGTGCATAAATTGATGATTTGGTCTTACTCCAACACCAAAGGCCTTACAAGTGACTTGGCTAGGGCCATTTTCAGAAGACTTTTAACTCGGACTGAGAGATGTCAAAGACTGTTTCTGATCTCTTCATCAATTTCTATAGATCAGGAACCTCACGAGTTACTTTTTTGAGATCCTTTGTGTTCTCAGACTCGTTCTCTTCTGGTGTCTTCTTGGTTCGACAGATTTGGGTTGCAAACTGAACTCAACTGTTGTGGCGAAGTCCAGTAATTCATGATTCAACAGGATAGTTGTATTGTTTTTTAAAAATGGTACTGGGTTGGTTTTAGTAAAAGTTCTTTTAGCAAATAAAGTCAAAATGGGTCAAGGACGTTCTTTGACACTATAGTAAGGATACTCTGGTCCTTTTTTATGTTGAGTAATATAGGTTGTTCAAAATTAAACATATTTTCTTTACAAATGAGCTGTTTTTGCTCAAAGTTGAGTTAAAGTAGTGGTATTTTAAGTTAGTTTTACTGTTTATGTAGAGAATAGAAAGAAAATAATTCAATGTTGTTGTCATTATACTGTCACAACTACAAAGCAATGAAATTCAGTCTGCATTTAACCCGTCCCTTTGGGGACCAGTGGGCTGCCATTGTGCGTTGCTTGGGGAGCAGATTGGGGTTAAGGGTCTTGCTCAGAGACCCACAGTGGCAGTCTGTGGGTGTGGGGCTCGAACTTAAAACCTCTGGGGCCTAAGAGCAATGCCCTAACCACTAGGCCGCCACTCCCCCTAAACCAAATGCTAACTATTTTCAAGATTTCCTAAAACAGAGTAAATTTAATGCTGACAAATTTCCTGTGTAAATAAATCTGGCTGTTTTTAATATTTATTCAAAATATTCTTGTTTAAAGACTTTCATCGTAAAGTTTCAGTCACTTAGCCTGAACATGTAGCTACATTAAGACTAGCAAGATCTAGACACTACTGTTAGCTTATATTATTAGCAGCTAACATGCTAATGACACTATTATTTCAGTTTCTATTATTTAATTTCTACAAAAGTTATCAAAGCTACCACAAACATTAAATGTTTAATGATTTATTAGCAAAAACATGCTAATGCTATCATTGCCAAGCTAATGCTAAAGCTGGCATCTGATTTAGTTAGCGTCCCATTGACAGAGTATAGGTTAGCTGCATTTAGAAAAGATACGTTGTCAAAATTTACACCTATGTTTATTTTAATTAAATGGTTTGGCTCAAGCTAAATTAAATGCTCCTTTTCTTTTAATTCATTAGTTATTACCGTCTTAAATACTAAAAAGAACAAAAAAGCTCCTGTTTAAAAGCTAAAACTAAATACAAGAGGATAACATCTATATCTTAGTATTTTATAATAAATAAATAGATTATCACTAATATATTTATTTAAAAGTTGTTTTTTTTTAATGTGGGATCAAGGAAAAAATGAAACAAATTCTTAGTATAGGTAGCTTCTTCATATATATTTGTTAAATTGTGACCTAATGATGACCATTTTTGATGACTAAAATTAATTAAAAAAATTAAAAGCTTTTGAACAAAATCATTTTTATTTTATTTTTTTTCAAATTAAGGTTGTGATGGCGGTCTTTGTCAACTCTGTCGATCAAAATGCTAACCTTAGCATTAGCTGAAAAATCCTGACCTCTGCATAACAATGGCTGCTGATATTCTTACTCTATTTCCATCAATCACATGCTCTGCACACTAATTAGCCATCTTCTAGCTGAATTATATTAGGATTTGAGTCGAACCACCATGCATTTGACCTACAGTGAATGAGTGAACAATTAATTATTAACCAGTCTGCAGTTTTTCCTAAAAATAATCATGTGTTTTTAATGGATACTTGAAAATTCCACATTTAATTCAGCAAAATAAGACCAGGAACATTTATTCTTGTACTGGGCACAAAAAAGTCCTATCTCTATACCGCTTTAATATATATGTTTTTATATTACTTTTAATTTGGTGTTTTCTAAACTGTAGATTTTTTTTTTCACTTCTTACACCCCTACTCTCTGGAAACCATTAAATCCATTAGATTTGATTTAATCTTCATGTACTCATTTTTTCAATCCCTGTTTCTCTTTTTTTTTTCCACTTTTAACATTCCTGTTTTTTTCTCTTTGAATGAGCGTTTTCGTTTTGCTCTTCTCTTCATGTGTGCTCCATTCATTTATTTATTTCNTTGAGAGATTTGAATTAGTATCTCGGTTACAATAAAAGAAATGAAAGTTAAATATACAAGATATTTTGGACAAAATGTCTACCTTTAAATGTTTTTGTTATGTAATGAATGACCTTAAGAAAACGAAATTCATATGATATAAATTTTGTTTCTTTCATTGTTATTGTTTATTTATCACTAATATTATTTTTTAAATGTGTTAGAATATTATATGTAGCCTCCCGATCCACACTCCATTCCAGTAGGTGGCGGTAATGCGTGGTAAGTTGCTTTCCTAAATCCATAAAAGGATGGTTGGAAGCATAGATATGGATATCTATGGTTGGAAGGACGAAAGGATGGAGTCTTAAATGAATATTGGGAACCGAAGGAAATATAAAGGATATTCAAAGATTCAAAAAAAAAAGGAAAGCATTATTTATTTATCTACAGAATACAAAATTACAAATAAGAATTAGATTTAAAGTAATGTTGCTATACACTCATGTACAGTAGGTGGCGGTATGCACTTTAAAATTGCTTGCGATCCGCCATAGTAGAAAAGAAGAAGTAGTAGAAGAAAATCCATTAAAGAAGCAGAAGAAGCGTTTGTCTTATTTTGAAAGAGCTTGTAGAAAACATCCGGTCCCTCCTAGGCTAACAGCTGCTATCTTGCTGCGGTCTGTGGGTGTTGAAATGTCAGCTGATTGTTAGCCCGTCTAGCTAGCTTAGCTTAGTTGCGTGTTTGTTTTTGTCATCAAATAGACTGCTTCCACCTCAGCCCTAAGGTTTAACGCACAGTTAGCCTTTTCATTGACTTATAGTCCACTCCAATCGTCGTCTGTTCGCTTTCGCGGGGCTAAACTAGCATTAGTGCTGCTGTATTTTTTCCCCTACAGCAGCAAGAAGGAAAAAGGGAGTGAAGTTGCTGCCCGAGTCTCTCTGCATTGCAGCCCCCCCGGCGGTGCTGATGGAATTCAAACATACAACAATGGCGTCTCCTGGTTCAAACAGCTCATCGACAGGCAGCAGTAACATGGGATCTGTGTCACACCACTACCAGCAGCCGCAGCAGTCTCAGCCCCAGCACACTAGCACCATGAGCGGCATGCAGGGTGAGTGAGGCAGCCCTCTGAAGGTTAACGTTAGCACGGCTAACACCAGGGAGGCTACTCCCTGACTGAGAAAGATTCCCAAAGGAATGATCGAGCTGCTACATTTTACACAATGAGTTAAAAGCTTATTGATTAAATAAAATAACCGGATGAAGCTGAGGAATCCTCTGACACTGTGACTTTGCAGTCAGTTGTGTAATACCTGGTTATAGACATTTGTTTATAAAATGTCCTTTTTTTTTATCATTTGAATCATTACATTGGATGTAGAAAGGGTAATAATGTTTGTTTGGACTGTAATTGTCATGTTCTACTCTGGATTTACAGCATTTTATTAACATGTTAAAAGATTAAATAGATTCAGACAGATTTATTTTGTAATTTTGTTTACACAAGTGTAAAAAAAATAAATTTAGTTAAGAACAGCTCTCTAGGCAATTTCATTTTTTTTTAAAGTAGAGCCTTGAATACAGAAGAAAATATATAAAAACAGTAAAATAAACATATGACTGTATATTTACAGTTCTAACATTTCAGATTTTTAAATAATAAAATATAATAAAATAACCCATTTTGAAATATATTTTTTATATTTAATTATATTATAATAATATATATTAAATTATATAAAAAAATTTAATTTATATATTAAATCCGCCATGTAGTTAAAATGAAATTGAATGAGGATGTTTTGATATTATTCATCATGAATGAATTGATCTGAAATGTGTTGAATTGGAAGGTAATTTGATTATGCTAAAAAGAAAAAAGATGGGATGGAGATGTGTAAGTAGGATTGAATGAGAATGTTTTAATCTAAATGGACTGCAAAGGAATGTCTCCGTTTGGATATTAGATTGGATCATATTGCTTTAAATCAATCGATCTGTTTAAGAGGATGTAATATATTAAAACCTGCTGTGTAGAACATGCGTTTCAAACACGGGGGTCCTGAGGTGGCTCCCTGGGGCACATGGGGGGCCAAAATTTATGAATGTTCCATAAAATGAATACATTTCTCTTGAAATAAAGAAATGTAACATTTATTTATCAAATAAATTATAAAAATGCTCATAATAATGCCCAATGAAAACATGTTTCCTATTAATTAATTAATAAAAAAATCTATGTTAAATGATAAACTGGAGAATTAAATATCATCTAAAACCATTAATTTAAAATATGCATCATTATTTCACTTTATAACTATTTATAATATAGAGTAAAGTCATTTTTTGTATTTTTAGGGAGTATTCAGTGGGTTGAAATGATTGGGAAGCCCTGATCTAAAAGTAAACTAGACGTAATTGTTTGAGTTTGATTTAGATGCAATCAGTTTTGGATCGTCTGTTTTAGCTTTTTAGTTAAAATTTGACTCGTTAGATTAAAGTCGACTGTAATTAACTAACTTTATTTAATTTAGATTGTAAGTTTTCTGTTTTTCTAACTTGTTTTAAAAGGACTGTGATGAACTGGATTACTGCATTACTTTGGGCTCTGTCTAATCGGATAGAAATTGGATTTTTTCCCGTTGTTGCATTCCCTGATGTTACATTTTTTAGGAATTGCAACTAAATATATATTGAACTACATCTTTAAAAGTATTGCATTGTGTTTTATTCATGAATGATCTTGGGTTTTTGTTTTTTTTATATAAGGTTTTGTTATAGTGAATCATTGAGGTGCTGATAGAGTTGATCATGGTAAGTTAATCTGATCATCTAAACACAATAAAGTTGGACTTGACAGAATTTAGAGCCTAGTTTTGGTTGTTAAGATTGCAAACTTAACAAAATGGTTCACATTTGACTCAACATGAAATCAGATTCCGCTCTTCATGCTGAATTGTTCTGTATTTCTATGCAAACATCGTCTCATTTTTTTTACTTTCAGAGTCCAACACCTGCTGGAGATGTCAGAGTGAAACAGGTAGCTGCACACGTCTTTAACCTGTCGGTTTGAAAATAAAACCAGGATACGCTATTAGAACAATGGCTGCAGCTGTTTTTTAATAGTCATAATCAAACCATTTAGAAACTGTGATTTATTTCAGTTATTTAACAAATAATACAGATGTGTAGTTTTTTTGTTGATAATCACCTGACTGTATTTGATTTCTTACCTTAATGCTGCTTAATTATTGCTTCCTAACTCCTGATGCGATGCTGTCTGATGGTGAGCTGTCCAAAGTTAAAACAAAATGCTTGTTACTCTTTATTTTTTTTCTTCCTGTCGAATCATCTTTAAAGATTATTCTTTATTTTCCCCTTTTTCGTCCTTTTTTTTGTTGTTTACCTTGTGGTCAAGTGTTTGTATCCGTCTGATGAATGCATGTAAATGCATATCAGTTATGCATCCTGATCCTCCAGAAGCTTGATTAACGCCACAAAGCAAGACGGATTTCTCTAACTGTGTTTTTTAACCATTAGTTGTAGAAACAAACAGGCAAATTTAGAGCAACGGACTCTGATGTCTAACCGACCAAGAAGTCTCCTGAGGATTATTTAAAAAAAAAAAAAAAAGTAAAAGCTTTCTTTTCACCTCTAGGGTTTCAGATAAACCTGTCTGGAGCTCACCCAAGTAAGCCAAACCTCTTTTGCTTCAGCACCAACAGCACTCATCTCTTTCTTTCCACCTGACACTTTGGTATGGAGGGAGTTGGTCCTGCTGTTCTGCACTAATCCAGGCCTAAACACCCCATTGGTCTGAGTGGGCTTGTGCCAGAAGCAGATGTGCTCCAAATATTTTAATTGACTTTTGGCAAATGGTTGCAAGTCTGCATAGAAACAGCAGATCTGTTCTGAATGGCATAAGACTAACATTCAAACCTTTCTCTGATAATTTGACCTAACAGATCTGTAGCCCTCGGTGTGATGGGGCCGTGCACTTTAAAAGCTCTAACTCTGTGGTTTTCAGTGTGCAACTAACTAACTAAGCAGAAGAAGTGTTTGTTAGGTTTGTGTTATTTGGGGTTTGGGTAAACCTCAGCTTTCCACTGGTGTGCTGTGTAAACAAACTGAAGTTGTCATTTTTAGCCCAGCTTGGTTTATTCCCGCACACATTCCTGTGGTGTTTTTGGGTGGTGCAAACATTTGGTACAAGGTGAAAATCAAAGCAGCTTTTCTTGCATGTTTTCATCCCATTGTGTTTTATTTTTCCACGTTCAGATTAAGTCCAGCACGCTTTGTTGGATTGTTGTTATAATATCAAAGAGTCGGGGTGTAGATGAAGTGATAGAACGTTTCTGCCTTTTTTTCCTTTTGTTTATAGCTAAAATGATGGCTGTCTAAATGAGCTGTTTTAGAGTAAAGATTTTAGTCGTTTTACTTTGTTTTGGATTCTAAAAAATCATAATTAGAAAAATTAGACCTGAATCAGATGCAGTTTTTTTTAATCATCACTCATTCACTGTCAATGCCAATCTTGTAATGTCGCTGCATGGAGGACTACTTAAAGGCGATAGCTTCAAATTTAACTCCTCCTGGCCAGTGAGGGGCGCACTCGTACCTCACCTGCTTTCATTGCGTGCTCTTTGTCAGCTGGTTTCCAGCTCAGCTAACGCTAACATTTGTGTCACTAGTACCCTATTTGTTCCGGTAGCACTACCCGAACCATCAGCTCATTTGCACATCTGGGTTACCCTCGATTGCATTTTATTTAACAAAGAAAAAGACAAACTGCCTTTTTTCTCTCCCTGATTATAAAAAGTCTACTAAGCTGTTAAGTGCAAAAGTTTAGTACCAACCTTTCCTTGATGAATAATGACTTCTCATGCTGCATCTGGCTACTAATTTTGTTGACTTTGGATGTTTTAAATAAATGTACTAATTTGGATTTTTATGTTTCTGTTTTGTTCTACTTTTATAGTATATAGTTTATAATCTAAAGTCAGACACAACTAAGGTACATATAAACATGATGTACGGTAATTAAATTTTGCCAGACTGCAATTATTATGTCTGGTGATGACATCAGACAAACTATATAACAAAGAGAATGTTGGATGCATCTAAGGCTACGTTCACACTGCAACGTTAAGTGACATAAATCCGATTTATTTACTTTTTTTACCCATATGTGACCTGAATCTTTATCTTTTCATGGCAGTCTGAACAACACAGATCCGATTTTTTTCCATTCAACCCAGGCCACTTGGCTATGTGGTCCTGAATCCAATACGAATCCGATCTTTTCAAATGCGATCTGTGTCTGAACGGCCAGGTCGCATTCATCCGACCTGAACGCCATTAATACAGACAAAGGTCACTATTCTGGGTCTTGCTATAAAGAAGCGGCAAGAAAAACAACAACCATGGCAGATGATGATGCGGAGAGCAGTATTTATGTTTAACCATCTTGAAAAGATTGAGTTTTTATTTGGAAAAGATCGCTAGATGCGCTCCGACACTACCATCCATGTTAACTTCCATAAACACGATGCACGCTGGCCTGTGATGTCATTGCGTCCTCTACTGCGCATGCGGGACACTTGCGTTTTATGACTCCAGTTCACACAGGATATCACATACAAGTCGCATATGTTTGGAAATGTGAACTGCAGCGTCAAATTGGAGAAATTGTAATTTGCATGTCGATCCACAGGGGTGGGCTTTGACTAGGCCACGGCAAAACCTTTTTGTTTTAACCATTACATCGCCAGCAACATGTTTGTTGGTATGACATAGTTTATTTTACGTTGTGCTAGCCTTCTGCCAGATAGAACAGGAAACAAACCCTCCGAGAAGCTCCACTCTCTCTCATCTGTACTCGAAACATTTTCCCAGAAATCCTGATTTGCCAAGATGTCTTTTAGAAAATGTGAGACAGGCCTCTGTGTTCTTTGAGGACTGGTAGACGATAAATAAAAATCAGTGGTTTTGGTCTTGAATCTCTTTTACAGAAGTTATTTTTGCTTCGTCTCTTTTTCTTCTTGTTGAATCACAAACTACTTTTATCTGAGACAAGTGATGCCAGAGGAGCTTTAAATGTTTTTGCTAATGTCTTTTTGGAACTTGTGCATAAATTGATGATTTGGTCTTACTCCAACACCAAAGGCCTTACAAGTGACTTGGCTAGGGCCATTTTCAGAAGACTTTTAACTCGGACTGAGAGATGTCAAAGACTGTTTCTGATCTCTTCATCAATTTCTATAGATCAGGAACCTCACGAGTTACTTTTTTGAGATCCTTTGTGTTCTCAGACTCGTTCTCTTCTGGTGTCTTCTTGGTTCGACAGATTTGGGTTGCAAACTGAACTCAACTGTTGTGGCGAAGTCCAGTAATTCATGATTCAACAGGATAGTTGTATTGTTTTTTAAAAATGGTACTGGGTTGGTTTTAGTAAAAGTTATTTTAGCAAATAAAGTCAAAATGGGTCAAGGACGTTCTTTGACACTATAGTAAGGATACTCTGGTCCTTTTTTATGTTGAGTAATATAGGTTGTTCAAAATTAAACATATTTTCTTTACAAATGAGCTGTTTTTGCTCAAAGTTGAGTTAAAGTAGTGGTATTTTAAGTTAGTTTTACTGTTTATGTAGAGAATAGAAAGAAAATAATTAAATGTTGTTGTCATTATACTGTCACAACTACAAAGCAATGAAATTCAGTCTGCATTTAACCCATCCCTTTGGGGACCAGTGGGCTGCCATTGGGCGTTACTTGGGGAGCAGATTGGGGTTAAGGGTCTTGCTCAGAGACCCACAGTGGCAGTCTGTGGGTGTGGGGCTCGAACCTAAAACCTCTGGGGCCTAAGAGCAATGCCCTAACCACTAGGCCGCCACTCCCCCTAAACCAAATGCTAACTATTTTTAAAGATTTCCTAAAATAGAGTAAATTTAATGCTGATAAATTTCCTGTGTAAATAAATCTGGCTGTTTTTAATATTTATTCAAAATATTCTTGTTTAAAGACTTTCCTAGTAAAGTTTCAGTCACTCAGCCTGAACATGTAGCTACATTAAGACTAGCAAGATCTAGACACTACTGTTAGCTTATATTATTAGCAGCTAACATGCTAATGACACTATTATTTCAGTTTCTATTATTTAATTTCTACAAAAGTTATCAAAGCTACCACAAACATTAAATGTTTAATGATTTATTAGCAAAAACATGCTAATGCTATCATTGCCAAGCTAATGCTAAAGCTGGCATCTAATTTAGTTAGCGGCCCATTGACAGAGTATAGGTTAGCTGCATTTAGAAAAGATACGTTGTCAAAATTTACACCTATGTTTATTTTAATTAAATGGTTTGGCTCAAGCTAAATTAAATGCTCCTTTTCTTTTAATTCATTAGTTATTACCGTCTTAAATACTAAAAAGAACAAAAAAGCTCCTGTTTAAAAGCTAAAACTAAATACAAGAGGATAACATCTATATCTTAGTATTTTATAATAAATAAATAGATTATCACTAATATATTTATTTAAAAGTTGTTTTTTTTTAATGTGGGATCAAGGAAAAAATGAAACAAATTCTTAGTATAGGTAGCTTCTTCATATATATTTGTTAAATTGTGACCTAATGATGACCATTTTTGATGACTAAAATTAATTAAAAAAATTAAAAGCTTTTGAACAAAATCATTTTTATTTTATTTTTTTTCAAATTAAGGTTGTGATGGCGGTCTTTGTCAACTCTGTCGATCAAAATGCTAACCTTAGCATTAGCTGAAAAATCCTGACCTCTGCATAACAATGGCTGCTGATATTCTTACTCTATTTCCATCAATCACATGCTCTGCACACTAATTAGCCATCTTCTAGCTGAATTATATTAGGATTTGAGTCGAACCACCATGCATTTGACCTACAGTGAATGAGTGAACAATTAATTATTAACCAGTCTGCAGTTTTTCCTAAAAATAATCATGTGTTTTTAATGGATACTTGAAAATTCCACATTTAATTCAGCAAAATAAGACCAGGAACATTTATTCTTGTACTGGGCACAAAAAAGTCCTATCTCTATACCGCTTTAATATATATGTTTTTATATTACTTTTAATTTGGTGTTTTCTAAACTGTAGATTTTTTCACTTCTTACGCCCCTACTCTCTGGAAACCATTAAATCCATTAGATTTGATTTAATCTTCATGAACTTATTTTTTCAATCCCTGTTTCTCTTTTTGTTTTTCCACTTTTAACATTCCTGTTTTTTTCACTTTGAATGAGCGTTTTCGTTTTGCTCTTCTCTTCATGTGTGCTCCATTCATTTATTTATTTCTACCGTATATAAATAAACAAACTTAATGGTTTTCCCGCTGTTCAGGTAAACGTAAAGCCCTGAAACTGAACTTCGCCAACCCTTCGATCAAACCCTCCACTAGATTCTCCTTAAACACGGCTGGACCTCCGTTTCAGAACCCCCACATGTGAGTGAGCTGAGCTCTCCCCGTTGGTTTAAAGAGGCTCCTGTTTCTGTGTCATGCTGAGTGGATTGGTGTTTTTATCAGAGAGAGGCTGAGAACTCACAGTATCGAGTCCTCTGGGAAGCTGAAGATCTCCCCAGAGCAGCACTGGGACTTCACAGCTGAGGATCTGAAGGATCTGGGCGAAATAGGCCGAGGGGCGTACGGCTCCGTCAACAAGATGGTGCACAAACCCAGCAACATGATCATGGCAGTTAAGGTGATCTGCCTTTACTTCGGGATATTTAAAAAAATTTAAAAAAGAATATTTTTGAAAGTATTTTGTTTTTGTTTTTCCCCCCAGAGGATTCGTTCGACTGTTGATGAGAAGGAGCAGAAGCAGCTGCTGATGGACCTGGACGTGGTGATGAGAAGCAGTGATTGTCCTTACATCGTCCAGTTTTACGGCGCTCTGTTCAGAGAGGTGAAAATAAACACCCCAGAAATAAAAGCTGAGCTCTTTTTTTTTTTTTTGGTTATTGCCCCTGGAACCGATCCGACTTCCTGTATTCGTTTCAGGGTGATTGCTGGATCTGCATGGAACTCATGGCTACCTCGTTAGACAAATTTTACAAGTTTGTATATGGCTCTTTAGACGACGTGATTCCAGAAGAGATATTAGGAAAAATAACTTTAGCTGTAAGTTTCTTTTTACTACTTCTGACATGTTTTTATTTTCTGTTCATCCATCAGCGTTTGGTAACTCCTCTTTTTGTTCTGCAGACTGTGAAGGCACTTAACCACTTAAAAGAAAACTTGAAAATAATACACAGAGGTAAACAGACTTCAGCATCTCGGATTTAAAGCGACAGCGCTTCACTTCTCAGCGTCTGTCTCTGTTTTTTCCGCTCAGACATCAAGCCGTCCAACATCCTCCTGGACAGGAACGGCAACATCAAGCTCTGCGACTTTGGCATCAGCGGCCAGCTGGTGGACTCCATCGCTAAAACCAGAGATGCAGGCTGCAGGCCATACATGGCGGTCAGTAACGAAGCATGATTGAAGCAGCTTAGAAATTATTTAGTTTTATTTTCGGGGTTTTGAAATACCAAAAGAAAAGAGGAATTATTCATCAGGGTTTCCGTTGATGAATAATTAATTAAATCATTATTTTTTAAATTAAGGCCTTAATTGGCATTAAAATTAATTAAATCAGATTTTGGTGGCATTTAAAATGCTTTAAAAAAAAAAGTTTATAAAAAAAAATTTGTCAGTTCCACGTGGTTTGCACGGAACTGCTTCCAGTTGAGCGTAAATCCGTATGTTTGGAAAAGAAGCTTGAGGCGGAGAAACGGCAAATTTAAACAGTGGCAGGAAAACGTGGAATTCGGGACATGGCCGCAGGTAACGATGATGAAGGATTTTGCCGTTGCAATGAAATTATTTCTAAGAGCATTAAAAAAGAATTCCTGTATAAACCACGTTCAATTAGGTTGCAATTATTGCTTGATGATGATCATCTGGATTGACTGTAAAACATTAGCATGAAACGTATCGTCAACATGATGGATGGAGCTGTAAACATGTCGCTTTATGATCTATGTTCTAACACTAATTCGATTGTTTGCAAACATTGATTTGTTCTTGTTTTACTATCATTTTGCACATAAGCAGGTTTTTACGGAAGAGGATTAGGGCCACTGGGGGAAAAAAAAAGTTTAACATGGAAAAAAGTCAGAATTCTGACTTTAATCTCAGAATTCTGACTTTTTTCCCATGTTAAACTGAAATAAAATTTAAAAATCAGTTAACTTTTTTTTTTTTAGTGGCCCTAATCCTCTTCCGTAGGTTTTGGATGTTTCAATTATTTTTTTTTCTTCTTTTTTTAAATGATGGAGAACATAACCAGATGTTTAGCTCAGGCTTGGAAGTGTTTTTTTAACACTCCCTTTTGTTTTTTTAGGGGGGAAATCACCATATTTTTTGAATTTGGTGAATTCTAAAGACAAAAATTCTAGATAATCACATTTGACTTCTTAAAAGAAGTTATTATTTAAAGTACTTTAGGAACAGAAGTATTAATTTCACCTTGAAACGTTTCTGTTTACTCCACCTTTAGTTTTGGATGGGTGAAGCTTCTAACTAAAGATCATTTGGGTTTCTTCGGAAGCTTGCGGAACTTGTGGAAATATTTTCAGTCGGAAAAAGAACAGAAGAAAATTAAAAACTGCATCAAAGCTGCATTAATGAATCCAGATTTCGGCGGATATGGAGACCTGGGCTGATCCAAGCAGTGACCTCATGGTGGCGTCATCACCTGAGGTTATTTTTTGTCTCCTCAGTTGTCGAGTCTCTCAGAGCAGTTTCCATTCTAAATTTGGTTCTGCAGTATCACTACCATGCGGTCCAACAGCTCGGCTGCACTCTCTGCTCCCCTGAGGGAGGGACCACGCTCCGTTCACTCAGTCCGAGTCGCTGCGGAGCGTCCCGCGGCCTGTGAGCTCAGGCTGCAGGAATCTAAGCACCAGCTCTCTGTTTCCAGCTGGCAGCACCAGGTGTGCTGATCCCAGTGCTGCTGGTTGCAACAGGCCTAATGGTGTTTAGCAGCTGAGTTATTATTTAGAAATGTGTGGATGTTCTTCAGCTCAGGCTACAGTGAGTGGCTGATTATTTGCTTTCCATGATTCTACCCTCATGAGTCCAACCTGTGATACCTCACGTTACGCCCTGCTGTGTCTCACTGTCCTGCAATCAGAAGTTTGCTTTACTCTAAACCAGGGATGTCAAAGTAAAAAAAAAAACAAAATATGCTAAAAGCTTAGAGTCGGACTGCTTAAATGTTTAAAAAAACATATTGAAATGAACATAGCCTGTTGAACCAAGACCTAACAGTTTTTTTTAATATAGAAATATTATTAATAAACTTTTATTATATCAATAAACTTATTAAGATAAATACACAAATGAAAGTGCATGCATTATGAACCTAAAATGTATTACTGTGCTGCTCTATGATTTTACTGATCACTGCTTTCAAATAGTAAAATACAAAAAAAAGAAGAAGAAAATCTAATCAGTCGTATTCTCCATCATGGCTCTTATTAGCATTTGTCCCCGAGTCCATTCAACTGAAAAATATGAATAAATAAATTAAAATACAAAATTCTATAGCACAGAGACAAAACCATACTTCCTTCGAAGAAAAAAATCATTTCTTGTACAAAGAAATGTAAAAATGTTGTGATGAATCACGGCAGCGGAGCCAGAATTCAGCCAGAGGTTCTTTAAAAAAGAAAAAAGAAATTTATTTTTAAAAAAGCAGAGCAACACCAAAAAGGACCAAAAAAAAATATACGAGTGTCATAGTTATTTAGTTATTTTTCTGTTTTGGCTTTTTTTGCTCAGTTTGTTAGTAAATGAAGCCTTTTGTATATATATTTACAGTAACAACAGAGGCAAAATAAGTAATTTTTTTCTTAAAATAAGTTAATTTTTTCTTGAATTGAGAAGGTAAGTGAGACACTTTGCCAAAGGAACAAGACAATTTACATCTAAAATGAAAAAAAGCAATTCCATTGTCTTATTTCAAGCACATATTATCTAATAATCCTATTTGAAAAGTAAAAATACAAATTCCATTGGCAAATCATCTTATTAACCAACTCAAATTAAGAGTAAATACACTTTAGTTATGTACAGTTTTTTAGTTATTAACATCAATGCAAATAAATTTTCAAATTAAAGTTTTAAATTAAAGTTTCAAATCTTCAAATAAATTTTCAATTATACAAAATGTTTTTTTTTTATTTCATTTGTCAGAAAGATCAAAGACAAATCTAATTTGATTTTTATTTTCTTTCAATTATTTTATAGTCCAGGCTTTAAAGGGTTAAGATCTGGGAAAGATTGACTAGATAGAGATGCTGAAGATCGGTTTAATTAGTTAATATCTGTTGGTCTATGACCACATGTTGTTATGTTATCGTGACGCATTGCAGCAGCGTCAGACTCTATGAAGTAGCTGCTTCATTTGTCACCATCTGGATTTCTGGTAGTTATGTGCCACAGCCAGCAGATGGCGCCACATCTGTTCATAAAGATAATTAAATACTATTGATCTCACAGTGGAGATATTTACCTCTGCATTTACCCAATCCCCTAGGGGAGCAGTGGGCTGCCATTGTGCGGCGCCCGGGGAGCAGTGTGGGGTTAAGGCTCTTGCTCAGAGAGTGGGACTTGAACCCAGAACCTTAGGATTCCAAGCTCTATGCCACCAGGCCGCCACTCTCCTTATCTCTGCTCATTGCACCCGGTCAAATAATCAAACCTTTTTTGGTCATTTTTGTTTAGACATATAATAGGATTATGCAGCTTCAAGGTAGAAAAAATGCATAAAAGCTGATTTCTATTTTTCTTGTTTTTTTTTTAATATATAAGACAAGTAAGGATATTTATAAATAATGTCAAACTAAACATATTAAACCGTGGAGTAAACAGATGTTCTCTTATATGAACCAAGTGGTCTGCTGGTCTGGTCCCAAACTTTAGCATTAGCTTCTGGCAGGGAACCTCTGTGCAAACCAACAGAAAATGCTACAAAAAAAAAAAAACAACTTTTCGGATGCCTTTCTTACTATTGTTTCTGTTCAAATATTATGTGTTTTTTAGGAAGTCAATATTAACAGCATGTTATTAATTATGTATGGTTCAATAAGCTGTTGATGAAAACGGAACTAAAGAAATCAAACCTCTGAAACGTGTTTGTAGTCAGAGGGCTGAGCATTGTGTCTGTGTCCCCCGCATGTCGCTGTTTACGTTTAGATCCTGGTTTGCTTTCCACCTGCTTCCTCTGCAGTGATTTCTTGCTGCAGATGTGATCAGCTCCTGTGCAGCAGTTCTGCTTGGTGACATCAGCATCTATTTCAGGCCTGTAAATGGGCCAGTGAGGTGCTTCCTGCAGTGCAGCCCCCCCGTCTCACTTTCACTGCTTCTTTTACTCTGAGAGGTGGTGCAGGAGTGGAGGAAGGATGAAACATGTTTTTTATGTGGAGTTGAGACAGCCTGTGTTGTCTTTAGTTTCTAAACCTAAAGTTTGAAATCTTGTTTTTTTTTTTCCTTTCAGCCGGAGAGAATCGACCCTAGTGCGTCCAGGCAGGGCTACGACGTCCGCTCGGATGTTTGGAGTTTGGGAATAACTCTGGTGGGTTTTTCCTGCTTTTTGTTCTCAGAAAAAAAATTTAAATGTGGAAAATATCACCGCTCAAATAAAACTGGTGTTAATTAGCTCACAGCAGGGGGAAGTCTTATCTTCAGGGTACACCAGGATTACTGTGTAAACACTCCACCATGCATCTCCCAGAACAAACAGCAGCTTGTTGCAGAAAGCAAACAGCTGGTAGAGGATAACGTTCGGTTAAAGAAGCTGTGGACAGTAAAACAATCAGGAGTTTTTGCTACAGATGGATGTGGATGAACAAAATGGAGCAGTTATCATCTGATGGTTTATGGTTCTGTATCAGCTGCAGGATGAGCTGCTGCCCATATTCTTTGGTTTCTGAGTAATAATTGTGGTTAAAAACATGCTGGCAGCAGAATTATCAGTGTTTCTAGCTGGAAATGAGAATTTATCAGAGATAAAAATCCAACTTAAAAAGGTAACATGTGATGAGAACTGCTAGTTTAGTTTGAGATGTTGAAAGTTCAANTGAGAACTGCTAGTTTAGTTTGAGATGTTGAAAGTTCAAGTCTTTCTACCTTTTAACCCTAAATAGTCAACAACACTGCTGCCCAAAATGCTTCAGAACAAACATATAAAGGCAAGGAATACAATACAAACAATGCATTGATTGATTGATTGACTTTATTGATCTCACAGTAGAGAAATTTACTCGTTACATCGGCTCAAATAGTCAAAGAAGAAGAAACTGCATGGGGTATATACAGTATATACAGTGCGTCCACATATAACAGCTTTTTTTTATATATATAGTAGGATCATTACGGTATTCACTAAAAGAAAAAAAATCAACATAAAATAGAGAAAGTGGGAAAGGAGACCACAGAGCCGACATAACAGGCAGCTGCATGCACAGCGCCATCTTGCATAATAATAATGTCAAGAACAAAGAAACTGAAAATACATATGAGAAACAGTTTAATGATAATAAAAAAGCCTGTTCAAACAGCTGGGTTTTAAGGGAGGATTTGAAACAGCTAGGAGTCGGGGCGAAGCGGATGCTGAGATGCAGACCGTTCCATAGCCGGGGGGGCAGCAGCAAAAGCTCTGTCTCCTCCGGTTTTTATGTGTGTTTTGGGCTCATCCAGGAGGAGCAGGTCAGCTGAGGAAAGTACTCTGTAAATATAGTTTGTTCTTCCTGTTGGACCAAAGCTTCATTCGTTAGAGGTATCATCATGGTTTAATAATAATCATTCAGTCTGTTTAATGTAGGAAAACGTCACAAAAACAAACAATGACATCCTCTCCTCAGTGTTGGACTCTCTCCTCTCTCTGCCATTTTATGGGTGTGTATGTTTCAGTACGAGCTGGCCACTGGACGGTTTCCCTACCCGAAGTGGAACAGCGTGTTCGACCAGCTGACTCAGGTGGTGAGAGGAGACCCGCCGCAGCTCAGCAACTCAGACGAGAGGCGCTTCTCCCCCAAATTCATCTCCTTTGTCAACGTGTGGTGAGAAACCAGCAACATCCAGCACCTCAGATGGATTTTGTTTCATATTTTGATGTACTTGTCTACCCTCTAGTGGACAAATAAGCCAACTACTCCTAAAACATGCCACTTTTGTTTGTCCCCTTTAGCCTTACAAAGGATGAATCCAAGAGGCCAAAGTACAGGGAGCTTCTGGTACGTTTAAGGTAAAAATTAATACGCATAGTTAAAGTTCTTACTAATCTATTTGCTCCCGCTTTATTTATCTTTACACAACAGAGAGACCCGTTCATTCAGATGTACGAGGAGCGCTCCGTCGACGTCGCTGGATACGTCTGCAGGATCCTGGATCAGATGCCGGCCTCTCCCAGCTCCCCCACATATATGGAATAAAAAGAGAATAAAAACAAACCGAATCGACCTATCTTCACCGATCTGTTCAAAACAAACCAATCTCTGTGTAAAATTGCTTGCTCCCCTTATTGCAGTGTTAAAAGAGAACGAAAGAAAAAAAAAAAAAGCACCGTTTATGGTTAAGTCTGTATATATTACCGCACTTCTGTTTCGTCTCTCGATCATAAATGCACCCGCCCACACACACACACACACACACACACACACGTATGAGGAGCTGGATGGATCAGCCGTTACGCGTCTCGGTGACTGGGAGTCAAAAGTGAAAATAATGTGCAAGTTGTATTTATGGAAGCCAAATGATTGGGAGGTGATTAAACCGACTGGATTCATCCTCTGTTAGCTGTTCCAACCGTTTCATGTCTGTGGATGAAAGCAATGCATTTTATTCAAACTTGTGTCCAACCTGCAGTAGAATCCATGCTGATGAGCGAATAAAGGCAGGAGGAGAAACAAACCTCTGAGTTCTGTCTTCTTTTACTGAGTTCTGATAAATGTAATAATTAAATAAATCTGACCGATATTGATATGAGACACAAATATTCTCTTATGGTTGATAACCAATATTTCCTTTATCACATTAGCTGAAAACTGATGAAACATTTTCTTTATCTTTGATCTGTCTCTAAAAATACACTAAAAACAAAGTGTCATCACCGCATTTCTTACATGTCTTGAATTTGTTTAGCTTGTCGCCTCCCAACCAGAAGTAAAGTGGAAATAAAGAGTTTTCTGTTTTTCACTCTAGACATCTGAAAAGTGTGGAGTGGATTTCAATGAAGCCCCTCTCCATCTGGCCTGGTGAGACCATCCTGATCTCGCAAGCTTTTAAGGTTTCACTCGCAGA
>NW_015150804.1:770021-772588 GCF_000732505.1 Cyprinodon variegatus
CATGTTGAAGTTCATTTTCATGCTGGAAGGAAAACCTCCAACCAAATCACAGCTCTTCTGCTGCCTCTAACAGAGTTGTCCCTTTTTTAGTTCAGTCAGCTTTCACCTCCCTGTTAACGAAAGACGTCCCTCAGCATAGTGCATCCATCCCCATGCTTCATTATTGGAGGCTTTCTTCAGGGAAATGTGGAGTTTTATACAAACAGGCCTTTTTATGGCTCACTTGCTGCAACTTCTTAGGTTAAACTTTATCCTCAATGTTACACCCTTATATTTTTATTCAAAGTCTGAAGAGCTTACTAATAAAGACCTGATGTCTTCTGAATTGCAACAGAAGAGGTTACCTCTGTATAAGGTAAAGATTTCTAGCACAATATATAAATAAGCGTTAGTATAATTTACCTGCCTTTGGGGTGATCAGTTTGTGAATTAAATTATTGGTGAAAATTTTTTTTTAAATTATGTTTAATAAATGCAATTAACAAAAATATAGGAATAGAGTTTACAGATCATTTATAAATTACAAACATATTAATGGCAACTTTAAAGCTTATTTAAAAATGGTCTACATTTTTGCTAAACTTGCTACAAAAATTTAATTCATGATCATTTACAGATTTACAAAACAAATGAAATTGATTTCACTTGAAGTGCATTGTGCTTCTATATAAATTGTAGATTGGTTGCAGTCTGGTCCACTTTGGAATAACAAGCTGCCTTCAGGGGATGATGTAGTCTTTATACTGCTGCTGAGGCTGCTCATCAATGTATTTCTTTATGTACCAGCAGGAGACATGAGCCTTTAGGTTCTCCTCTACAAGAAAATCCATGGCTGCCTGCAAAATAACACAACTTTAGAAGGTGACCTGACCGCTGACTGATCCCTCAGTTTAGAAGTCCTACCTTTGACAACACTGCTGCAATGCCTTGGCCTCGAAACGTCTCAGGAACGAATGTGGACATGAGGTCCACCTCCTTCTGGCCTGTGAACTTGTATTTCAGCACCGCGCAGTCATCGGCTCCTGGAAAAACACAACAAAAACTTTTAAAGTATTTCTCAAGATCTACAAACATGCAACACAACAGTTCATATGAGTCCATATGAACAAAATGCATTAAAAATATGTGTCATATTTCTTCCATATATCAGCCGAACTACAGTTCGGGTTGACCCAGTCAGTTTAACATATGGGTTATGAACTAAACTTTCGCAGAACTTTTTAAAAATCTAAAATGATAGAAATCTCAAGGGAATTCGGCACAGTTGGCAGAATCGTTTCCTCAATCAAAACAACACATCTCCTACTGAGATTAAAAGTAATCTCTAAAGAAATAAAATGAGATTATTTGCTCCATGTGTTTCATGAGGCCAGAAGTGGACCCTGGACTCTCCTGTTGATCCTAACCAGGCTTCTGAACCCACCAACCCGGCAGAGAGGTT
Source organism: Cyprinodon variegatus (assembly GCF_000732505.1). Lineage (NCBI taxonomy): Eukaryota > Metazoa > Chordata > Actinopteri > Cyprinodontiformes > Cyprinodontidae > Cyprinodon > Cyprinodon variegatus. Next base: position 771,463 of record NW_015150804.1, read on the forward strand.
ACCTTCGCCGCTTCCCGCGGTGATGGTGAAGCGGTGGTTCTGTCGGTCATGTTTCACCGTAAACCGTCCGCTGCAGCTGGAGGCGCTGGTGGAGGTTTGGCAGGAAGAGACCAGGCGGGTCAATTCAAAGAGTCTAGAAGTTAATTTAGAGGCCATTTAACTCAAGCAGGGAAAACATACGAGATGCATGCGCGGCGTGACCGAGAGGTCGTCCTGCAACTGGTCCACCAGAGGGCGCAAAAGATCAGAGTAAGGCACATCTGACCTTGAAAACATTTAAATTAAACAAACTTAACAAAGAAACATTAAAATGTCTGACCCAAAATTACAATAATATAATATTTGTTTATTTATAGATCAGTCATAAATAAACTAACATTAATGTTTAGATTTTTTTAGAATATAAAAAAAATATTAGAAAAAGAAAACCTCTCCATTGTCAGAACTTAGATGAAGGACCCGGAACTCAGGCAGACAGAACTGAATTGATTTAAAAAAAAAAAAAAAAAGCATTTATTAACTGTAAGCTGTAGCGGGAGAAACTCAGGTTAGTGAACACGAAACTCTGACAGGGAACGATGGTGAGCAAGTGAGTCACTAACCTGGTTTTAAAGTTGAGACTGAGCCCAGAGGAAGGAGTGGAAACCAGCCGTATAATTCTTCACAGCATGTTGCGCAAGCCGCCCAGAAAGTTCCAGGTTTGGAAGCAGAGCAGACTGATGAGCCAGAAGAAAAGGAGTATCCGGAGGGAGAATCCAAAGTCTGTGCGGAAGCAGATGTCCAGGCCAGAAGATCAGAGCTCCAAAGAGGTACCAAAGGGAAATCCAACCCGGGGTCAGGAGACAGGTCCGAGGTCGTTAGCACGCAGAATCCAATAGAAGTCCAAAGACCGGTCAGGTAAATCAGGCAAACTCAGAAGTCCAGGAGCAGAAACTAGTCAGGATCAGCGAATCAAAAACACATTGAGTAAACTAGAGAACTCTCACACACAGTTCAAATAATCTGGCACTGATGGCTGGGAACAAGCAGTTTAAATAGGAACTGGAACAGGTGGATCTGAAGAGTGAAAATGAAATCTGGGTGAAGCTTGGCAGGTGGAAGACATAAACCAATAATCCAGTCATCA
>NW_015150804.1:773159-775564 GCF_000732505.1 Cyprinodon variegatus
CCAGCGGCTCGGGGCTCCAAGCAGTTGCTTGGTTTGCCTGATGACAAGGTGCGCCTCTGGTTGCGCAAGCCGCCCAGAAAGTTCCAGGTTTGGAAGCAGAGCAGACTGATGAGCCAGAAGAAAAGGAGTATCCGGAGGGAGAATCCAAAGTCTGTGCGGAAGCAGATGTCCAGGCCAGAAGATCAGAGCTCCAAAGAGGTACCAAAGGGAAATCCAACCCGGGGTCAGGAGACAGGTCCGAGGTCGTTAGCACGCAGAATCCAATAGAAGTCCAAAGACCGGTCAGGTAAATCAGGCAAACTCAGAAGTCCAGGAGCAGAAACTAGTCAGGATCAGCGAATCAAAAACACATTGAGTAAACTAGAGAACTCTCACACACAGTTCAAATAATCTGGCACTGATGGCTGGGAACAAGCCGTTTAAATAGGAACTGGAACAGGTGGATCTGAAGAGTGAAAATGAAATCTGGGTGAAGCTTGGCAGGTGGAAGACATAAACCAATAATCCAGTCATCATGGCCAAGATCAGGGGTGGCCACTTCCAGTTCCTGGGGACCAGTATCCTGCAGCTTTTAGATCCATCCTTGGTCCAACACACCTGAATGAAATAGCTGCGTTACCTCCTCAGGATGCAGTCAGGTTCTCCAGATTCCTCTCAATCATCTCATTGTTTGATTGAGGTGTGTTGGACCAAAGGCACATATGAAAATATATAATTTATTCACACAAATGTAAATATTTATTTCATATTTTTAGGATGTGAAATGGCATAAAAAATGTATGTCTATATGTTTGAAAATGATTAAAAAGATTTTACTTTAAAATAAAATTTAAAGAAACTTGACTGAAAATAAAGAAAAAGAAAGAAAATGGCTTCATCAATAATAGCCTAATTAATTAAGCTTCCCTTAGCATAGAAATCTGAACATGTGCATAAGTTTCATCTGTAAAATAAAATAAGAAAAACAGACACAAATGTAGAGGCTTTTTTCTTTTACAATTTATTAATTTAATTTACACTCTAATAAAACTCATTTCGTTCCCTTTATTTACTCTTTACAGCACAAATAAATCATATTTGTATTGAGTCAAATAAAAATACTAAAACTAGAAATAAAAAAATAAAACATGACGGGAATCCTTGTTTCTATATATGCTTCTTAATTGTGCGTTTTTAATGTAATTCCAATGTATCGTAGAGTTAACTTTTTTTATTTGAAACACAAAACAATACAGTCAAGTTTTAATAAACTAAGCTTTTATATTTGTAATATTATTAAACCAAAAATTAAATCAAAAATGAAGAAATTAATCCCTAAAAAGTGAAAATAATCAAACAAAATCAAAAACAAAACAGTGTCTGAAAAAGAGATAGGATCACAGAAGTATTCTGGGCTTTTTGGACAAGAGGTTCTTTGGATTTGCTTCAATAATTTTATTTTGAGATTAATAGTTTAATGTGAACTGTGGTCATAAAACATTCTGTGATAACTGCCATGACATCATAGAGGGATCTTTACATGTTCTCAGAGGCAGCAGAGTTTTTCACTCCTGCGGCCATTACAGCGAAAAACATGTTAGGGAAAAAGGACCTGGCGTAGATGGCCATCTTTGGAAGCGAGGGAGCAATTAGAACTTCTTTCCTCTTGTTGTTTAAGGTCCTTACAATCTCGGTGGTGGCCTCGTCTGGAGAAACACCGCGTGGCTTCCGGGTGAACAACACTGCAAAGTGATATTTAAGCCTTTAAACTTGCCAGAACCAACTTAATAGCGTCTGGGATCAAACCTCAGATTCTACTTACGGGACCAAAGCAGGGACTTTGAGGTTGCCGCCTCCGTTGTTTGGGACGCAGAGCAGCTGATGAAGGTGTGATTTATGGTGCTGACGGAGATGCCGAACTCTTCCACCTCAGATCTCAGGCAGTCAAAGAAAGCCTGAACTGCATGTTTGGAAGCTGCATCTGGAACACAACAGTCCAACTTCTTAATGAAATGATTGCAGGCACAAAAAGCTTAGTCCCCACAAACAAAGTCTGACATGATGTGACTCATATGCAGACAGGCAGTAGATTCAGTGTTTCTGAAATGTACAAGTATCTCTTTAAAATGGTAGACCTTTCAAAAAAGGTCAAATTTTCCACTTTGAATGTGACATCTGGTCTTTACAACTCAACTGACAACCAAATATGTAAAAAAAAAAAAAGTAGTAGCTGTTGTATAAGTGTGCAGACTCAAATGAATGCATTGCTAAACCATCTTCTGTAGCAGTTTCAGCAAGTTTCCTCTAGTTACTGTGTAAATGTAGTTCTGCAACATCTGTCTCAATACCGTCTTAAGGTGTTTTCACAAGTTTTTATTACTTGGCTCAGGTTATCCTGAGCTATCTCTATAGTTATGCTGCTATAG
>NW_015150804.1:775934-777479 GCF_000732505.1 Cyprinodon variegatus
GCTGGTTGACAGTTGCCTTTTGTATCTATGCTTCTTTTTCTATGTCTGCTTCTGTCTCCTTGAACCCCAGTGGGCCTCAGCAGATGGCCGCTCAGACCAAGTCTTGTTCTGCTGGAGGTTTCTTCCTGTTAAAAGGGAGTTTCTCCTCTCCACTGTTGCTACAAGCATGCTTTGTGTGAGGGATTGCTTCCGAGTTAATGCAATCAACTGGTTTTCCTTAGATAGAAAACTTTGAATCAATTTGACTGTGTAATCCGGTGATAGAAATAAATTTTAAAAAAGCTGTTTTAATTTAGCCCTAGAAGGACTGTTTTATCGTCCTACCTCCAATGGCCAGCCGCCGCCTCTTCCCCGTTCTGGTGCTCTGTCTGCCCCACTATTATCATGGAAACCGATCTCTTGGTTAACTATTTAATTGTACTTTTATTCCTTTCAAACTCACATGCAGTGCGGAAAGGCACAGCAATTTTCCCCTGGATGCTGTTAACCAGCAGCAGATGACCACTTCTCCTGGAGATCATGGAGGGCAGAACACCTAAAAACAGAGGTACCACCGTCACTGTTACGTTATCATACCCAACAAAATAAATGAATAAAGTTTAACATGCTCCAATCGGCTACCTTTGGCCAAAGTGATGGGACCAAAGTAGTTGTTGTCCATTAGAAGCTTATCCATCTCCAGAGACAGACTCTGTGCTGGAGCTTTGACCTTCATGCTGCTGTTAAAGATGAGCACGTCCAAGCAGCCGTAGCACTCCAGTATCTCAGCGATGGCCTCCGCCATGCTGTCCATGTCCCCAAAATCAAGCAGCACAATTTTTGGCGGGAACGTCTGAGAAAGGAAGTAAATATGAGGAGCTGACTTTCAGCTATTTTTCCTAAGGTAATAAATCCTGAATTAGGCTCTTTTTTATAACCCCCATCTGAAAAACTGCTTTTACATTCATTTTACCATAAGTGCAGTATTTTAAAGTAGAATTTTAGCTGTAATGTATTGTAGGTATCTGAAGCCTAAAGGTATTGTGGAGGATTTTTGCAAATTTCTTAAAAGACCTGCCCTTTCCACTTTAAAGCCTGTTTCTCCTTGTGCACGCTCTGTTTAAAAGTTGCTGTTTTCATAGCTTATACACGCTTATTGTCCATCCTAACCCCTAAATCCCTTAATCAATATATCAAGCAGGGACTATATAGAGAACTTTATAGCAAACTCAGTTAACTGGCAGTTCGGACAGATGATCACTACTTTTTGTTCTGTTTTTACGTAACTTCTCCTCCACTGAGCGGTGCATGCGGCATCTTTGCTACTATTCTCCGCTGTCGGGTAGCGACAGCCTATGGTGACAGTGGGCTGCTGTAAACAGCAAATCCCTTAATGCTTTGCAAGTAAAGCTCTCCATGCAAAGTATTCTGGGATATATCTGCCTCTTCTGAGGCCTTTCTTTTCTTCTCATACACTTCATAGTCACCTTTTCTGTTATGACCCTTGACCATTTTCAAAGAACCGCAGTGAGAAAGGTGAGCTTCAATGACTGTCTGAAACCGTAG
>NW_015150804.1:779908-780302 GCF_000732505.1 Cyprinodon variegatus
TCAGTCAGTAGAGCATCCTGTCTTATGACCTAATCAATCGTCCTTTCAGAACAATACTCTGCTTTGTAACCATGTGTTATGTTCTGTTAATAAATAAGGCACTGCAGGAGGGGGGTCAGAGAGAGAGAGTTGGAGTGTTGGGTTTGGCTCTTTCCCCTTCTGCAGAAGCTGTTTAATCCCTTTCTGTGTGAACTCAGTCCTTCTTTTACGAACCTACATTTTTGAACCTAACAACTTTAATAAATTACTTTAACAAAATTATTTTCGTTAAATGACTCCATCTGTAATAGAGTGACTATAGGACCAGTTTGATAAAACACAATTTCATACAATATATATATAACTAGCAGAGGTGTCAAGTAACGAAGTAAAAATACTTTGTTACTGTACTTAA
>NW_015150804.1:781561-796046 GCF_000732505.1 Cyprinodon variegatus
AGTAAAGAGGTCAAGTTGATACTTCAACTTTTACCACTGATAATTAGGGGGTCCCACTCCATCTGGACATCAGTTTGGGGGGCCTTAGCCTTAAAAACGTTGAAGACCGTTGCACTAGACACATTCACCACTGAACAACAACAAATATTGTCTTCAAAACAAAATGATGGAGATGATAGAAAAGATGAAATAATGTCTTACTCTCCAGAATTATAAAAAGGGCGGAGGGAGGATATTGGATGTTTGTTTTCACTACAGCATCATTCATGCTGCGCTTAATCTAGTTTAAGGCTGATCATGCTTACAGCTGAAGGATCCGAAGCATTCGCCAGTTCATCTGCAAGATCTTCAAGCTTCTCCCAGCTTTTCCCACAGAGGATCAGCCTGGCTCCTCCCTTGTGGAAGACGGCTGCACATTCTTCTCACAAGAAATAAACAGACACAAAAACTAGTAAAAGTGTTCAAAGACCCCATCATTTTTTTATTCAGGTGTTACCTCTTCCAAGCCCAGATAAAGCATCCGTTATAACCACCACCTTATTCCGCACTGATGTTTTAGACAGCAAATTGATAATTGCTCCATAAAGGTAAAAAAATCCAGCTGTTAGCACCACCACACAGGGAACCACGAGGATGGTTGTGGCCCATGTAGGGTCCATGTCTGGAAGGATGTTCTGGAAAATGTCATAACGAAAGCAAAATCACTCAAGATGTTTGTACAAAATGACTGAAAAGTTTACATTTTATTCGGAAAACATGCAAACACTCCCTCCAACACCTAGCAGCTAGGTGTTAGCGCTAAGCTAAAATGGTTATTTCAGCTTAGATTCAAATAAATGAGGTTGAGCAAAAACTTTAACCTAAAATCTAATTCAAACCAAAACACATTGATATAACAGTGACAATTTAATATACGTCTTTGTCTATAACAGAACTTATATGGAATATCTTTAAATAAATGAAAATGTTTTAACGCTTCCTGTTTAGCATAATTAGCATAAGAAACAGCAACAGAATAAAACTATTGACTCAAATCACTTAAACACTTTAAAATACCGCTTAATATCTTTGTCTATGTTTTAAAAGCTGGAGCAACATTGTCATAATCAACTAAACTTCAAATTAGCTTAACAAAAAGAAAATTTAAAAGTAATACAATTTAAATTAAATCCCAATTATTTTAAGGCTTAAAAGTTCAAACTTTAAATGCTTTTTTTGTTTTAAAATTTCTTTCAAAAAGATATTTCACAGAGATTAATGAAGTAATTTATTTTGTTAACTCCATGAAGTTTAAATGCAAATTTCAAGCATTTTTTTTCAAAGGCAAAACATTTTGCAGACTTGTATCAATGCAACTTTTTACTTTTTAATGTGAACTTTAAATCAGAAAGAGCTCCACCAGAGCTTTCTCAGTACAACATGAACTGCAGGTTTAAACATAGTAGTCCTGCCCTGATCATTGGAAGTATGCAGTAAAATCCTCTGGTTAAAGTGAAGCCTAAACATAGAGGCCTCCTAATGCCACAGAGGAATATATCACAGAGAGTAATGAAAGACAAAAACAATTAAAAAGAAGAATTTTTTAAAGAGCAGCGATTAAATGGGATTTAGACTTAATGGGACTTAAATAATCCTAAATAAGAAATCCCCAGATCCACAATAAAATACTTAAATAGCATTAAACCTGCCTGTTTATTTTGTTCTATGTATTCTCTTTCTGACCAAAAGCTCACATTTAAAAGTGAAATCTTGAACACATACAAGTGGGATTATTTTCTTTGCCTTTGGACTATTTGTGGTTCACCAGACAAATCCTGCTCTAGCAGTAGACCTGCTGCAACCCAGGATTTATTTTTCCAAACAAAAAACTGAAATAAAAACATGACTCCTTGCAAACTAACATAATTGGCAATATACAATCATGGCAAAAACTGTAATGTATTCAAACTTTTTAGTGGTTTCCAACATTAGGTTGAAATAAATCTTGAATATAATCTCAAAAAGCACACAGATTCCACGTTTTCTGTAGTAAAATCTAGGAAGGCTAACCCTCTTTGTGTTTTTTTTTTTTTCTCATTTTTTTATCTGCATTTATCAGTAGGAATCAAAATGTGTTTAATCAGTTTTTTACATCTTTTTGGAGAAATTAGGTGTTACACTCTCTCAAAGTTTTCCCAGGTAATTAAGATGCTTGGACGTTAGTTTATTTAATTTTATTTAATTTCTGCTCAGCTTTGCTTTGATAAGGTTTGTGTCTGGTCTTTAAATTGATCATTGGATCACCCTAAATCTTTGCCTTTTTCAGCCATTCTGAAATAGATTTAATTCTATGTTTGGTACCGTTGACCTGTTAATTTCCCAGTTTGGTCCAAGCCTAACATGTCCTCACATTTGATTCTAGATTATTTTGTTTTACAGATCTGTTACTTATTTACTCAATGAGTTGATGATGATGATGATGATGATGATGATTTGGGCTTGCTTTGTTGTGGTGTGACAACAAAGCAAGCCCAAATCATCATCATCATCTCTCGCCACTGTGCTTGACAGTCAGTATGGGTGTTTTTGTTGTGTTTGGTTTTGCCTTAAACGCGGTGCTGTACTGTAGGACCAGATATCCCTACTTTAGTCTAATCTGTCCACAGGACATTGTTTTGGGAGTCTTGAGGTTCACTCAGAGATCTTTGTGTTGCTGTTATATTCTGCTAGAGAGAGAGAGTTCTGTCTCCTACGAGTTTCTTTAATCTTTCTTATACTTTAAACATGCTAATTGACCGTATAGAGCAGGGATAACCAATTAAAAATCAGTGAGGTCCGAATAAAGAAAATCATCAACCAGTAAAGGTCCAGAGACATTTTTAATTATAATCTATTGCTTGAACAGAATTTAACACTGAAATAAAATTATATTTTTATGCATCCATGTTATACATTGACTTTTTAAATAAAAATAAAAAATAAAAAAATAGAACATTTTCCATTTTAAAATCTGAAGTGTTTTTAGAACTAGAGAACAACAATTGTTCAGTTTGGTATATAGATGATTTCCTGATTCACATATTTTATAAAACACCTAAACTGGCCGTTTGTTATTTTTGAGTCCAGCAGGTGGGTCCAGATCCGGACCGCAGTCCGCTAATCTGTGACCTCTACCATAGAGTCTGAGATAGAGTTTTTTTTCTAGGTGTTCCTCTGAGTATGCATGACCTATCTTGGGGTTGACCTTTCTGGGATGTGGACCTCTTAGAAAGATGTTTTTCAACATGTTCCATTGTAGATCGATGGACTTTACTCTGTCGTAAAATGAACTCATGATCAGTTTCTGGTTGCTGAGGTCACTGGTGATGACTTTCCTTACTGGCATCCTCCATAGTGTGGAATCTGCTGTGTGCTTTTCTGCACTTAAGAGTAACTTTAAATTATTTAAAGATTTATTAAGGACCAGATTGTCTTATTTCTTCATGTGAGACCCTGGAGCCAAAAGAAGGAGTACTTTCTTATTTATTTTACCATGATTGCATATTATAGGCTTAGAGTGGAGCTATGTCAAAGAATGCTTTAAAGATGGAAGCTATTGTAAATGAGAGATGATTTGTTGTAGAAATATGTGATGAGATGAATGTTAAATACTATTTAGATTTTCATTCTCATCATCTCACCGTCTCTGATGCATTGGAATGCATCTCACCCTCTACAATCATTTTTCTATGTAACTATGGGCTCTAATGGTTCTGAAACAAAGACAGAGAAAACATTTTTAAACATGATCTTGCAAAAAAAATCTGTACTTATCTATTAGCAAATGCTTAATTACATATAATTGATATTTGTATAAGTAAAAAACAGCTATATAGACACACATCATTAGAAATGACATCTATATGTTTTCCTCTGTACTCTTGAAGGGGAATACTCTTTTAACATATAACTGAATGGTTCTTTAAACCCCCTTTTTTTTATCTTTCATCACTATTTATCCAAAAATACTCACAATACTCACCATATTTATCATTTTGCATCAATAGACTTTATTTGATTTTGGTGGGATTTCAAGAGAAAACAGAAAAAAAACAAATTTTTCTTTCACATTAAGTTGAAGGAAAACAAAACAGGCTTTATCAGTCTACCTTTAAGTAATTTTATCTTGGTAAAGATCCAGCCGCCAAGTAAAGGCCTCAGAGGTTTGCCTAAGTTAGACACTTGGAATAAGATGCTCTGGTCAAATGAGACTAACATTAAAATTTTTGGCTTACATACAATACTCATTTCACCAGGGCAGTGGAGGCATCGTGTTATGGAGGTAGATTTTTTTCAGCAGGGAAGAAGAAGAAGGAGGCTGGATGAGAAGGCAGATGAAAGAAAATAAAGACAAAGCCTCTAAGAAAACCAGTAAGAGGCTACGAGGGCCTTGGGGGAAGGTTAACCATCCTGAAGGACACATATGAGGGCCACAACAGAATGGTTTGGATCTAAGCGTGTTCTTCTATGTCCTCTATGCCAAATCTAGATTGTGATACAATTGAATTTATTGTATCTCCAAATATTGATTAAGATATAAGATGAGTGGACTTGGAATATTTGGAAATATAAGTGTGAAATTTTCTGCTTCTAGATGTTCAAAGCAGGTAGAAACCAAGCCCAAAAGAACCGTAGCAATCAGTTCAGTAAAACCTGGTTCTGCAGACTTGGGGGACTGAATCGAAGGCAAATCTTTCTCAGATATTTATTTTTCACATTTTGAAAACTTTCCATATTTTCCCAACTTCCCTGCATTGGTTTATCACATGAAGTAAACACCACCAGTAAAGTACTATACAATGAACACGAAAGGTTGATCATCTTTGAGGTTTGATTATTTTTGACATAAAAGCCATAAACCTGTAGCTATAAAACCTCCAAAGAAACAACAGCAACACTCCAAAGTACTGAAGCAGGTATGTGTGACGGATATGCTGCTCCGAACCAGAGTTCATTCACCAACTTAGGGTCCTTTCTTCACTGGGCAGATTTGTCTCATCTAACACTATAAAACCAACATGTAACATGATTTCAGTTTGTGTTACGCTGCCAAGCACCAGCTGTTTATTCAAGTTAAGGCTTCTATATATAAACTGGCACTAAAATAGATACTGAACTTCTCAATGTCACTGAATACTGAACTTCTTATTTAACAGCATGATTAGGAGTAAAGTCAGAGTGCTATCCTATATTGTCTTTTTGGAAAAAAAACATCCCTGTTATGCTTTTAGCTTTCATTTAAACTGATAACGCGTTCATTAATCAGATAAAATCATAACTAAGAGCCTGACTATAGGATATGAGTTAGCAGGATCCCACTCACTGTTTCTCAGTCCTCTGCAGGTAGTCAGCTTTAACGCCTCTCCTGAGGAGCTGGAGCTGTACGCCTCAGCGGAGATCCTCCAACCTGACAACTGGCCAGGCTCCCATAGCAATACTTTGGGATTTGGAGTCTTTTAATAGCTGCACAGCTGACTCGGTCGTTTTCCGTGTGCGTCTTCGACATGGTATGTGTGGAGTGACAGAGAGGGAGGACACAGCCATTCCACGGGCTGCACTGAAACATTCATATTTTTGTTTGTGGTTATTGAGATGCACAGACAACATTTCACAGATGTCAAGTCATTAAGTAAAAATACTTAGTTGCTGTACTTCAGTAGCTTTTTTGTTGGTATTTTTACTTTGTGACTTTTTACTTTGTGATGCCAGCTTACCAGAAAATTATAAATATATATGAAATAACTAGAACTGGAAGTTGGTTAATAGGGTTAATTTTATTAATGGTAAAACTAGTTATTTATTATCAGTTGAATGATTATAACTGTAATTTGCTTACTGAATAAGGTTTTAGCCCCTATCCTAAAAGGTTGGACTCCTGAATCCAGCTGTTAAAAATCCAGTTGTCTTTAACAAATTTGGTAATTTAGGCTATGGCTCTTTGCAACGTCATTAACCACCAGCCAAATAAATGTGTCTCTGTTCATTCAGATGCTACTGAATGAAAAGTGAATCCAACCTGAGTGATAAATCGTTCACTGTGTAAAATGAACACAAAAGACTGCGGGTTAAAATACAATGGTAACTTTATTAGCTACCATCACAGTATTATATCTAATAACTAAGCAAAACACTAAACACTACTGAAAATAAGCAAAATTAAAGAAATAAGAGGGGAAGAGGGGTTTAAGAGTCTCTTCAAAGTCAGATGTTGTGATGTTCAAAGTTTAAGGCTTAATGCATTTAAAAGTGTCTTTTATAATAGCAGCAGATGAAATGTGAATAAACCCTAATGCAGAGATGTTAACCGCAGTCAAAACAGTGAAATTTCATTCAGTTTATGGTGGAAAATTTATTAATGACTCAGGAATGCATTCAACTATGATGAGGCTAAAAGACCTGTTAGCTTAGCTGGCTCCAGGGGTTCTAGTTCTGGTCGGGTCCAACTGAAACAAAGAGAGGGTTAGCTCATGATGTAGCAGTTAGCTTCAGCAACATTTGACTCGTTTGGTCTGTAGTGAGCATGAGCATTCAGTGAAACCTTTAAAAACCATCAGCAGTTTAATCAGAAAGCTTATTTCAAATAAAAACACCAACACAATTATATTATCTATTCTACATTTAGTTCACCCAAGCAGAGCATCAGATGGAAAGGAGGGGGGAGGAGGGGGAAGGATGCAGTTACTGTTTTTGGTTCAGTGGAGGGAAGGCCTTCAGCTCGGTCCGGTTTCTGCAGGCCCATCTTCGGTCCAGTCCGTTTGTCCAACAGCAACTCAAAGAGATTTGGATCAATCCGATGCAGCAATAAGAAGCGATTTGCAAGGGGGTTAATTTTATAACTCATCGTAGCACGGGACGTCTCCCTCTTTAGCAACGATGGTTAGCTTGTAACCGCAGCACTTCTCCGCCGCTGCTCCGTATCAGGCGTTCACGGTCCGGGGGCTTCTTATGGCTCCTTTGGCGAACAGCGATTTGGGCCCCCATTGTTCGACGAGTAGCAGAGCTGGATTAGCTCTTCTGTCTCTGCTGCAGCAGGAAAAAGAAATCGCAGTAATCGCAGGAAAAAGGCAGTCTTACTCGGTCCAGCAGGCGCAGATTTCTCCATAGAGATATGGTTGCTACGTGGCGTAGCCTTCAGCAAGAAGCGCGTTGCCTTTTAGTGGCACAAAGCCACCGGCAAAATGGGACGCTAATATGGGAAGCTAGCTCTTTTAAAACCTACACCATTGTTCTGCGACAATGTATCGCAACAACTTTCTACCCATTATTTTCTTTAGGCTGCTTTCTTACCTCCATAATTAAAAAGCAAAACCGAGAAAATCAAGATTGCAAAGAGAATCTGTCCAGTTGGAGCCCAATTTGTTGATAGAAAAACTCCTGATAGTGACATGGATGCAGGTTTTGGGGGGGTGGAAACATCCCAATCCATCCCCCCTTTATTAGAGCTTAAATGTACATCTTGATCAAGTTTTATTATAATTCTGTTTGTAACTTTTGGTTGTGAATACCAAAACTCTCTAAAGAGTATTCAGCCGCTCATACAGGACTTGTATTCAGTTTCATCTATAGTATCTGGTCTGAAATTTTAATTTATAGCAAAAATAAACAAAGTCAGTATTTTTGTTTTTTTCACTAACAAATTGAATAAATAAAAATCCTAAATCTATTTATTGTTAATAAAAAACTTTTAGAAATAGAATCATTACTTTTTTAAGGCAAATAATCTTCAGTATAGAACCTGCATTTTTTTTAAAGTATATAATGTAAGTACTTTTGACACCTCTGATCAATTTCAGGATAAAAAGAGTCACATATTCTTAATCTTATTTGGCCAGTGGCAGTTCTAGGCCAATTATACCGGGGGGCCGGGTTGGGGCCTATGTTTGTTCATGGAGGCCCCAGAACAAAAGAAAAACAGGCAGAGACACATACATAAAAAAGAAAAGTAGGGCAAGAGCGCAGTGCTCAGTGTGTTAATTGAGCCTCTAGGCCAAGACTCAGTAACTGTCTTCTGTCATCACTTATCACAAGAAACTGATTCAGAATTGAACTGCAAGTGACCTAAACAGATGAAAAAAATATTCTTAAAATAAGTTAATCTGCCCTTACTTTGAGCAGGTAAATAAGATGATCTGCCAAGAGAATGATTATTTCTCCTCTTAAAATAGGATTATTAAACTGACATGCTGCTTGAACCAGAGACTCTTAAAGGAATAGTACACCCAAAACATGATTAGCCTTCATTTTCTACTCCCCCCCATGCTGAACAACACTCTGGAGTACTTTTTTGATATCTCAAATGCATCTGGAGATCTGGGAGGCTTCTNCAATCAGCCCATTAGAAAAAAGACCAGGAAACCTAACTCAAACATTATGGAGTTGAAATAAAATAATGGAGATTGTTTTTTTTCATCTTATTCTATCTGCAAATTATCTTACCTCCTTAAATCAATGAAAATCACACTACTTATATATAAAGTTTGGCCGTGCGTGTTTTAAGTACATGGGGCCATGGCCCCTGTTGGCCCCTGTCGAGAGCTGCCCATGCAACTGACCGTTTTTACAGCTGATGCTCAGATAGAAACAACTCAGTTTCTTTTTAACATTTTATAAGCTGCTTAACATATAAAATTTTATAAATTTCAAATAAATTTCTTGAGTGCATTTACTTCAGTCTGAGCTGTGTCTGTTAGAAAAACTCCAACTTTGGGGAACTGAGCCCTAAATTCATGCAGGGAATTACTATTATATTTGTATCTTTCATATGAGTGCAGACTGTAAATAATAAAACACTGTAATGTGGTCTGTTTCTGTAGTTTGCGTAACATTTTTTGCACACAGATGATATAAAGTCCATGCGGATCCAGGAATCTGGTGAATCCGCTGTATAGTTTGTGATAAATCATCATTGACTATAAAAAAGTCCAGTTGGAAGTTTAAGATTCACTTTGAATGCAGCGCCTTGCTCTAAAATGAAAGCTAGGCTCTTTTGGATATCAGGGGCTCAAAAATGAGTATTTCTCTCTGTCATGTTTGTGTGTGAGTTTTATGAGGGTTTAAAAAGTTAGCACACATCTGTTAGAGCAGGACAGGACAACCAGGACTCTGGTTTGATCACTCTGTCTGTTCCCATTATGCAAGAATTGATTATATCAGAACCACTACAATTATTTCTACAGAAGTCCTGAATTTATTCATGTGCATATCTTATTTTTAATTTAAAAACTTAGAGGCAACATTTTTAAACTAGCAGTTCTGTCAGGATTTATATTTTTTTATTTAGCCCCTGGTTTATTGTTGATAGACAACAACAGGGTGTCGCCAGTCAGAGTTTTCTTTAGATATGCTGGAAGACAGACCACTACAGGAGGCTCTTCCTGCCTGTAGCCAGAATCATCTGCAACTTCTCCAAGAATAAAACCTTGTAAGAGCTTCAGTAACATTTAATCTCTCTTTAGGGATTAGCGAAGTGTTTTAGACGTTGCAAAGTTTTAGAGAAGAAGTGAACCAATAGTTTTAGAACAAATTGTGTACAAATGAATGAATAAAAAAAAACAAAATACCTGAATGTTGGAACTGTAACTATACAGTCATAGGTTTACATCACTTTTTTTTACATCACAATGTTTTTATCACTGCTGCTTACCTTATCAAGGCTGCACTTTAAAAAAAGTGATATAGTCCAGAGAGCTGTATGTAACAAAATTTATTTTTGTTTACACCTGTGTGTACAAAATGACAAAAAAAATCTGTCGAGGTCTGTCTAAGTCTAGTGAGTGAATAGGAATTTATTTCACACAGTTTGACGAACAACAATAAATGAATCAACCAAATACACACAAAGAGACTAGTTAACATCAACCAAACCAAACTGAAAAAATTTCCAAACTAACCTGAACATATAGAAACCAAACCCTCCACCAAATTGATGAAGTAACACTTATATTTACTTTATACCCCCTCTCCCTCTAATTGCACTTAAATTAACTTAAAGTAGAGTAACCTTCCTGTTAAACCTCTATATTTTTTATCCAATATTCACACACACACAATATACAAATGGACCGTTTCATCTTTTATTCTCCATATATATCTGAACAGTCCATTAACCTAAGCTTTTATTATAAAGGTTTGCCCGGATGTAGTACTCTCACATTCTAACTCCATCTTGACTACAGTTCGGTTCCTCTGCACTGAAACAGCCTCAGTCCGTTGACCAAAGCTTTTATTGTGAAGGTGTGCCCGGATGTAGTGTTCCATTTTGGCTACAGTTCGGTTCCTCTGCATTGAAACAGCCTCAGTCCGTTGACCAAAGCTTTTATTTTGAAGGTTTGCCCGGATGTAGTGCTCTCACATTCTAACTCCGTCTTGACTACAGTTCGGTTCCCCTGCACTGAAGCAGCCTCCGTTCAATCCCGTTTTAATTTCTCTCAGGTGCCTCAGAGCAGCTCAATTTGTGCTCCTTCACAGCAGCTTTGTCTGATATATAATGTCAGATTTCGAGGAGTTTGAGAAACAGCTAAGCGAGAATCGACAAGGTTAGTGTATTTAAATATAAATATATATTTTATTAATTTAATGCCGTCGGCATTTTCTGTCTGTGTCCCAGCTAACGTAACGGCTGTGCGAACCGCTAGCTTGCTGGTATTTATGAATGACTAAAGAGACGTGACGACAACTTTACCGAATACTTCATGTTGCTGCGGCGCTGATGGTTTAATAAGAGCCGGTTTGCTTCCATGTCACAGACAGCAGGAAGACCTCCTGCTTAATGTCTGAACACAGCTACTGCAAAAGAGCTTAGCATCATTATTACTATGTTATTACTAATGCTTATTTTAAATGAATATAGTTTCTACTTTAATATTTAGTCCACGTCCATTCATCATATGTGAAAAGGGTTCATTTTTCAGCTTTTACGGATTATTTTTAAAAGGTTAAAACCTTTTTATGAAGGAAGAAATTGTTTTGCTGCAACTAAAAAATACCAAAATAACACAGACATAGTCCAGCGTGTTGCTAAAAAATATCTAAACAGCTGGCGGTGTTCTGAAACTGGTGCAAATCTGTCAATATCTGGTAAATTTCATGTTTCTGTTTGCAACTAAGAAAAAAAATATTTGGCATTTTTTCTAATCATCTTTTGCAGAAAGGCTTTATGATCAGATCAGAAAAGGTTTAAGCTATTTGTGCATAACACAAGGTGTTCAAAAAACAAGCAGAAATTAAAAAAGAAATCGCTGCATTAACTGTCAAGCATGTTGGTGGTGGCATTATGCTGTGGGGAGGACAGGGATGTCTGGGTTTGTTCTTTTACAATTATTTTTTAACATGTTTTTAGTTGTAGTTTGATAAATTTTCACACTAAATCTGATTAATGTATATTTTTTCTCCTTTTAAAAAATGATATTAATAACTTTCAATATCTAGCTTTTATTTCAAACATCCCTTCTGTCACAGTTTTGGTTCTGTTGAAGTTTTATTTTTGAGCTTTCAGTATCACTTTGATCGTTGTTCTTTTTTTCTAGTTTCATTGGTTTTATTTCCATTTTGTGTTATTCTAGTTATTTTTGATTGTATTTGAGTTATTTTCCGTATTTCTTGTTTGCTCTCTGCTGCCCTCTTGTGTCAGTCTCCTTTTCCCTAGCTAACCTTTAGACTCCTCTGTTCACACCTGCTCCCAATCAGGTGTAGTCTGTGTTTCTCTTTCCCATATATGCACCTCCTGCTCAGTCACTGTTGCTGGTTTGTTGTCATTTCTTACTCTCTTGTTGTTAGTATTCCTGGTTCTCCGTTATTGTGGATTTATATTTTTGGATTTTTGCTTCTGTTACACTATTTATTAGTGATGGTGATACGAAGTCTCATGAGGCATTGAAACATTTGGCTAATTGCTTCAACGATCCCCACAGTTCATGAAGCCTCATGTAAACATGTCACCACCTACTGGTGGAGAGCAGAACTACAGTTAGTAATATAATCTGATTTTTTTTTGCAATTGTTTTTCTTATTTTTTTGCCATATAACTTCCTTTGAAATTGTTAATGATTGGTCCTTAAAATAAAACTTTTGTAAGATTATTTTGTGTAAAATGTCTTAGAAGAGAAAAATCACTGTTTTCCTGCCATTTTAGTGAAATAAGCTCAAGCAGACAGTGAAACTGTTTGTGCAAATTGGGCATCGATGAACAACATGAAAGGTGTTAGTCATTTTATTCAAACATAATAGTTTTTCCAGAGGTTTTGGTTTTAATCGGGTTGGAAGTTATGTGTTCAACCAATCTTTTCGTCAAACCAACCAATCTAACTTTGGCAGTGTTTTTACCGAATCTATATTTGTACTACGGCAAACCAATACAAATTAGTCACATTAGCCAAAAAAAAAAAAAGTTTTATTGCAACTTTCAAAAGTCTGAAGAAGTTCATCTCTTACAACTGCCACCACTAGCAAGATGACAATGGTTCTGAAAGCAATGCTAGATAAAGCTCATTACATTGGTGACCAGTGGCTCGCTCAGATTTTGATCATTACATTGTTTAATCTGACCAATCTAGTTTTAACCAACTAGGTTGGTAGTTTTTCCAACCAATCTATTCTTAGAATCTATCCAACTGACAGCAACTCTCCTACAAACTCTCACATCTTCACTGAATACTGAGGCGGTTAAAATGCCGGCCGAAGTTCCGGGCGAGCTGAACCAATTCCCAGCGGTTACGTGGTATGGCGGGGTAGCGAGGCTTTGGACGTCATCTATTTTGGCTCCTCCCCCAAATGAAGCGGAAACGCCCCCTCCAGTACTCAACACAAGCCTCGAAGCCTCGGCTCATCTCATATCAACACTACTTTTTAATATTAAATCTTCAAGAAACTACTTCAGCTTCAGTGTCTGCATTTGGGTCGTGTCAAACCTCCACCCCACCGTCACACCTTCTGGGCGCCGAACTGTATTCAAAGTGAATGTAAATCCAACCTGTGAAACATGACTGTAAAACCAGTTGACAGGCCCTGCCTTTGTAAACAGTGAAAGCGTGACATCCTTTCACCGCTGCAGGTCGTATTTTTACACAACGAGCTAGTTGATCAGGTATGAGTACACATCTAAGAAGATAAAATGGAAAACTGAAGTCATTCTGAAGTATGGAAGCCCAAGAGGTACTATGGTGAAATAAAAGGAAAACAGATTTTCCTAAAATGAAATCAAAAATGTGATTAATCAATTAAACCATTTATTGCCCAACCTTAGTAGAACTGAAACTGACTTTCTCCCGTATGAAGTGTTGATGTTAAGCAGGAGGGATTGTTTACATAGAAGCTAAGCTCTGCAGTTGGAGCAGATCCTCACCAACAACGATGGTTTAACGGCGGTTTGCTGTAAGGCCTGAAGTTGACTTCCTCCAAGCAGAGCATTTAACTGTCAGTCCCCCAATGAAAAATGAGCTCCGGCGCCAAGGAAACATGGGGGCATCAGACCATGTAATTAATACACAGGAGGGAAACGCATTGTGTATGTACTTAAAAAAAAACAACTGTCATCAAAATCTGGGTTAAGTAAATTCTAAGGCTCCAGATGATAAATGCAATAAAACAATTTGGATTTTTTTTCTTTTTTTGTTGGCCGTTTATGCTAAAATCATCTCCTTGTAGTTCAGAATTGTCAGATTTTTTGTCATTTCATATTCATTTGAAAGTTTAAGGTTTTGAAAGGCCTGGATTTCAGAAAATAAATGACTGAAAATTCATAACAAATAGCTATTGTTTACAATGTTTGTCTTATATATTCCTCTAATGTCATATAAAACATGGATAGGTGTGCAGACAGGCAGGGGCCCAGTCAGCCCCAGCATCCTCCCACTGGTGGCCTTTACCATCCAGATCCTTCCAGTTAATATCAGAGGGGAAAAAATCCCACTGCTGTTTTAGGAAGAATGAGCTCAGGCTGCATGAAGAGCAGATGGTCTGTTAACGATTATAACAAATTTAAGAAATAAGTTATTTTTTTCTATTGAAGTGTTTTTTCTTAATTTAAGCAGTTAAATAAGGCAATTGCCAATGGATAAGATGTTTAAAATAAGAAAATACAACTCAATGTTATCGTATATCTGGGGCATAATAATCTTATTTTACGGGCAAAAAGGCTCACTGTCCTGCAGGTTTTAGAGGTTTCTTTCCTCCAGCACAGCTGATTTTAATTGAAAGCTCATTAACAGGCTTTTGGTCTACTGCAATCATTATAATCAGCTGTGCTGAAGCAGAGAAACCTCTACAACTTGCAGGTCAACGGGCCCAGAGGACCGAGGTTGGGGATGCCTGCTCTATCAATACCTTTAACCCTTTATAGTGAAATACTACGAAAATCAGCATTTCAAGCCAATAGTGTTATTGGAATCCAGGACAAGACCAGTGTTGTGCCTGAACGCGTTCACTGAACGAAAGTTCATGAA
The DNA here is from genome assembly GCF_000732505.1 of Cyprinodon variegatus. Taxonomy (NCBI): domain Eukaryota; kingdom Metazoa; phylum Chordata; class Actinopteri; order Cyprinodontiformes; family Cyprinodontidae; genus Cyprinodon; species Cyprinodon variegatus. Next base: position 796,018 of record NW_015150804.1, read on the forward strand.
CTCGTTCATATTTTGGGCGAACGTGAACT
>NW_015150804.1:796882-810934 GCF_000732505.1 Cyprinodon variegatus
AATTATGAACTGAACTAGTTCATTTTAAAATGTGTGAACTGAACTTTGAACTAGTTCACGTAGAAAGAGAACTTTCCCAACACTGGACAAGACCTTATTTACTTTGTAACATTTAAAAAAATATGGATATTTTGATGGCAAAAATGAATGTTAATGTCAACAAGAAACACCAACTTGCCCGAATATATTAAGAAAAATAACAAAAGTGCTTCCATAAGAAATTCATAAAAAACACTCTGAGATTGAAAGAAACACATTTTTTGGTACAACATGACCTTAGAGGCCTCAGTGCTGATACTGGCACTGACATTTTTTTGTTTATATACCTAAATATAATTGTTACCTAGGTTTATTAACTTTTTAACTTTCCCCCTTTTTTTTTTCTTAACTTGAACATTTGAATCATTTGGTGAAAATATCAAAACCCTAATTTTTCATCCTGCTTTAAGCTAACTCAGAGGCTGCTCAGTGGATGAACATTTGATCCCATCATCAGTAGTTAAGTTTCATGGTTAATCACACCAAAGAGGAGATAATCTTCCTCAGTCGTCTGGTTCTTCAGGAGGTCTTTACCTTTTAACTGCTGCTGATTAAAAAGGTGAAGCTGTAGGCAAAGCTCTACCTAAAGCTATTTCCTTCATTCAGATCATCCTCCTCTTCTGTGTCGGTTTCCTGAAATGCCCTCAGAATGCAAATGATCAATTAATTAAAGTTTATTTATCTTATCAGTGGAGTCAGGAGTCACTGATAAGAGACAATGTTTTGCTTGTATTAAGAGGATTTTTTCCCTAAGACGAAGGGCAATCTGTTCCAGTAATGTTCTGAGTTAACAAAATAGTGCATCGTTTGATCAATTCATGTTGCTAGATGTATTAAATGCTGACTGAATAAATGAGAAAATGTTCTTACACATAATTAAACTTATAAGATATAAAACAATAGGAAGCTTTTATAAACAGAAAAAACTAAAATAAGTGAAACTATTATTTCCAATGTAACATGCTGTTAGACTATTTGCCACTTTGCTTCCATGAAGTAGACGCTAACTGTGATATAACCTGTTAGTATAATCCAATCAGTGCTGGGAGAGACTGTACTGCTAGCAGTGCCTTTAAACAGGTAGCTCTGGTTGCTATTAGAGGAGAAACTTTTCTCTATGAAGGGCTTTTTCACACCAAAACATTCCCCATCTAACTGCTAACATGCCTTTTTCTATCATGCTAAACTTTTAGCGTATTGCCCTCCACTTTTCTATCATCATTTCCTTGCCTTCTGAGCACAGCAGAGACGTTAAGCTGCTCCATCATGCAGCACAGGTAAATAGGCACTATTTAGGGGATAAATCAACGAGTGTTTCCAGTGTTTATTTTTACAAACGAAACCACATAAAGTTAATTCTGCACTCTTGTCATGATTAAAAAGTGTAAATAATCCCAACTCACCACAGTTCATGCCTCTGCTTCATGATTTGTATTCTTGCAAATATCAGTGAGGCTCAGTTTAAGGATGAACAGCAGCACCCTCTATTGGATGGCTGTAACATTACAACACTGAGAGAAATGTTTTTTTGCTGGACATTCTGAATTAATTTGGATCAAATCAAATTTCTATTTAATAAAACCCTTAACTGTCTATTAATCCTTATTTTTTTCTTTACATTCCTAGTTTTAAGATATTGTTCCATTTGCTTCTTGTTATTTTAATGGATTGAAATGTCTTTACCTCAGAGAGAGAAAGAGAGAGGCACAAAAAGCGGAGTCGCAGCGGATCTCCAGGCCGCGGCGACAAGCATCGCAGCTGGAGCAAAGACAGAGGAAGCCGCAGCCGAGAGAAGAGGAGCCGCAGCCGGGATCGGAAAAGCCGAGACCGCCGCAGCTCCTCCCGGGAGCACAAGAAACACAGGTCAGTCCTTTTCTGAGACACCACCGTTTACAACACCAACTGCATCATGGGTGACAGTCCTTTAGAAATGCCAGGGCAGAGGAAGCTCACGACTGTTTACGTTTTCCTCCTCCAGCCATTCACCGAGGCGGACAAAAAAGAAAAAGACTTGCAAATACTGGGATGTGCCTCCTCCAGGCTTTGAACACATCACACCAATGCAGTACAAAGCTATGCAAGGTAACCCCCACTCAACAGCTGCCACTATTTTATTTTATTTTACTTTGCACCAATTTTTTTTTTGGTGACTGAATGTTTATTTAAACTGCTGCATCATCTCACATGATTTTTACCATCCATGCATGTTTCTCCTCCAGCGGCGGGTCAGATTCCAACAATAGCTCTGCTGGCAACAGCCACCACCACCGGAGTGGTGGCAGCACCGACACAAGTGCCCATAGTTGGCAGTCAGATGACAAGGCAAGCCAGACGCCTGTATGTTGGAAACATCCCCTTTGGCGTCACAGAGGTAAATGGCTCCCACGCTCACCTGCCGTTTCTGCGTCATTCCTCCTCATGTTGCGTCTTTTCTGTTGCTCAGGAATCGATGGCAGAGTTCTTCAACGCTCAGATGCGCCTGGCAGGCCTTTCACAAGCACCGAGCAACCCTGTTCTGGCTGTTCAGATCAATCAGGATAAAAACTTTGCTTTCCTAGAGGTGAGATTTTCACTGATGATCAGCTGTTAATATTTATTCTGTCTAATCTTAAACGTTGATTTTTATAGAAAGAATTTGTCATTTTTTTCTTCATGAAATATTACATAAAAACAAAAAGCAGTCCATTAGTTGATCATATTAGCAGCAGAGGCAGTGCGATGCTTCATGTGTCAGAAAGGATCTAATGGAAAATTTGGTTTTGATCTGTTTAAAGAGTTAAATCTTTCAAAATCACCTTGTTGGAACTTTTAACTATTTCAGGGTTTCCTCGGGTCATTAAAAGTCATTAAATTATTATTATTCTTAAGGCCTTAATTGGCATTAAAATTCATTAAATCTGATTATCATGGCATTTAAAACGCTTTATTTGAAAAAAAGAAAATATGTTTTTAAAAACAGTTTTGTCAGATATATTATATCGCAATAATATATTTGCGGGGAACTTCTTCCAGTTGATCTCAAAGCCGTATGTTTGGAAAAGAAGCTCAAGGCAGAGAAAAAGTTAGAGAATGGATAAATGCAAATTTCAACAAAAGTGGCTGGAAAACGAGGCATTCAGGACACGGCTGCAGCCTTTGGCGCTAAAGATGATGAAGGTTTATTTCGTTTTATATATATATATATATATATATATATATATACATGGGAGTCATGGGTACTTGTTGATGGCATTAAAATTATTTCTAAGAGCATTAAAAAGCATTTAATTAGAGTTACTCATTCCTGTATAAACCCTGTATATTGCTATGCTATTCATTCATAAACAGCAGGCATAAATTGGTATTTCACTTGATTCATGCATCTCTGAATAATCCTGTATGAGCAGCAGCGCTAACCTGACTCCGCCAGATGGATTTGCTCCGCATATCCACCTGGAAACCTTCCGTTGAAGTAATTTTGGGAAGGGGCGAAAATACTGGTTAGCTGATTGGCCTATGTTGGTGATAGACGGGCCAAATAAACCAATCAGATCAACGAAGCATATGACGTACTAACAGAGCGACGACGAAGAGGAGCCAATTGATAGATCAAACTCTTGGTGAAACCAGTGGGGAGAAGAGCAAAAACATCTTTTCCTCTGAGAAAAGCCTCCAGAGCAGTGTTTTGCTCTTCTTTCAGTGAAGAAATACTCTGTAATTCCCATAAAACTTGCTCGATAGCCACGCTAACGCTAGTTTCATCGGCTGAAGCCGCCATGTTCTTTAGACTGAACTGTCGCGCTTCTCGTTGCGTCACACCTCAACCCGCCTCAAAGCCAACGCTGATTGGACGTTTGTTTGGTGAACGGCTCCAAATTTTCTTTAACGAAGAGTCTCCAGACTGATCTGCGAGTGAAACCTTGAAAGCTCGCGAGATCAGGATGGTCTCACCAGGCTACAGCAGCGCCTTCCTGCCATGAAAACCAGCAGTTAGAAAATATCTACGTATGAATTATCCCACCAGGAAGTAGCTACAGGAAGCTCTGACAGGAAGAGGGACACGGTTACAAAGTAAAACACATTCACTATGTGGAAAAATACTAAATAAAATCTGTTAATCAAACAGGTAAAAAGTCAGTTTTGTAGTTGCACATCACAGTAAGCTTGACAAACTGGTGCAAAAGAAAACTTTACCCATGAGGAGCTCAGGAGGACAGAAAACGGGTAAAATATTGAACCTCACAAAAAACACAATACTGAGGGGCCGACAGAGCAGGTAAACGCGGTGAATCTGTTTCTCCTCTTTCAGAAAAAAAGAAAAACTTAGATAATCTTCCCAGATCTCTCTCTGGGAATCATCTCTCTGCCTCAGTCAGCATGGAAACCAACCTACGACGTTTACTTCATTTTTTTCCTTTTCATTTAACGTAGTTCTCATTATGTAAACATCCTCTATCTGTTCTGTTTTGAGATGCTGCACAGACTCGTTAAGTGGGGCTTTGCTTTGTAGCTAAGCTGGTGTTTTTTAATTTTTCATAATGTCGGAATTTTTTTTTTATTTGTCTATAACACAGAGACAGAAATAAAAAAAATCTGCACAGATCTGCCCATCCTTCCAAGTCAGAGCCTCTCTTTATGCAGTCAGTATGAGATGGAAAGAAATCGGATCGGAGATTAAAAAGTCGTACGCAGCCGATGTTTTCAGGCCTTTAGATTTGGGATGAAGAGGCTCATTTATCAGCTAATCTGCTCTTTAGGTTATTTCAAAGTTGTGACGATTAGCTGATTGAACGAGAGAGTTCTGGACTTTGTTCAGCCTCCAGAAGTGGTGTGATACGGTGATGTTGAGAGACTGGCGGCAACCTGACAGGAGAGGCAACTTCATTATGATGGCAAGGGCTTTGCTTTATGGTTGGATGAAAATAACCATATTTTATAACAAATGAATACCCACGTAGTTCTAAAGGCATAGTTTCACCGTATAAATACCTGTATGTTACTTTCAAAGGCTTAAAAAGCTTGATTGTGTCATGATTTTACTAAAGTTCAGACCCAAATGCAGAAGACCAAACGGGGAGACCAGGGGAAAAGGCTTAACAGGTTTTATTGAAGAGATAATGCAGAGAGAAGTGTTGCTCTGAACACTGCTCAACCGGAACTGAAAAGTGAGGGGAAGACACAGCGATTAGTTCAGGCTCTGTGGGAAAATAGATTTGTAAACTTGAAGAAGAGGATTTGGTTGCAGACTCACGTTTCCAGAGAAGTTGTTGAATCTTTGACTCCAGTCTGTATGCTGTATTTCCAGTGTTTGTCTGATTCGGTGGAGGGCGGAACAGGGTTTACCCAGAATGCGGTTGTTTGTAGGTGAACGGAGAAGCTGACTGTTACTCCGATTTCCTGTGGTACTTGAACGGGTCGTAATAAAGATGAATCCCTTTCTCTGTGTGAAGCTCAAACGATCTCTTGGGGAAAGTGGATCCAAACCTCCTGTTTGAACCCCAGCTCAGTTTGAAGCTCAGTCGATCCTTCCAGGGAGAGAAGGTCCAAAAAAATCCAGTTAGCAGGAACACTTCCTGCCGAGAGGCAAAAGACAAACAATGTTAAAACTCAGGTTGACAAGAACTCAGTTTGACTCAGCAAAACTCAGCTTGGCTAGAGTACCCAAAACTGGCAAACACTCTGGCGTGGAGGTAGAGGCAGTCAGCAGCTTAAGAGCAGTCCGTTAATGAGGAAACCATCAGCAGGTGTGTGAGGAGGCGGACCAGAACCAGGCGCCTCCTGGTGGAGGAAGGGAGACAAACACAGGAACACAAACACACAGACAGGAGTCCTGACAGATAGAGGACCCTTTAAATATTCTGGACTTAAAAGTATCCTTAGCAGTAAAATCGTATGAATTATTGTAATTGCAGTTAAATACATTTTTTTAACATTTGTTTCATTTCCAAACAAGCTTAGATAGAAGTATTGCGGTTCTTTTGTTTTTGTTCAGTAGCAGAATAAACCACCAGCATCACTGCATGTTTTCCTGTTATTGAACAGGATTTGTTTCCGTCCAGTTCACACAAATCGACCTCTCTTCTAGTTTCGTTCTGTAGATGAGACGACGCAGGCCATGGCCTTCGACGGGATCATTTTCCAGGGTCAGTCGCTGAAGATCAGGCGGCCTCATGATTATCGTCCCTTACCTGGACTCTCAGAACAACCGGCCTTCCATGTTCCAGGTTGGTTTCTGCTTCCTCTCCAGAGCAGTGCTCTCCCATTCTCCTCTGCGGTTTCTGAGCTTCCTCTCTCTGCTCGCTGGCTGCGTAGGTGTCGTCTCCACGGTCGTTCCTGACTCACCTCATAAACTATTCATCGGAGGCCTGCCTAATTACCTCAATGACGACCAGGTATTTCACTGTCAGCAGATGGCACAGGTTCTCTCATTTTCCACTCTTTTCTTTCTCACACACTGAGCTTTTAGTCGCACTGAAACAGGCTTAAAGATCCTTTAGGCTTCCTGTAGGAACATAACATGACGTCATTAAATATGAATTTAGGAATCTTTTACTAAAATAATGTTAAATATTTTAGTGTTGTAATAGCTCCAGCTTTTATGGAGCTAAATTTTTGATATGAAAGATTAATTTGCCATTAGTTATATTAAAGCCAAACAATCTCATGCTAAGGAGATTTCCGTGAAATTAATTGAAACAGATTCAGGGATACGTAGTGATCTCTTCTCAAGGAAAAAGTCCACCTCATTTAGAATTACAAGATAAGCTTTTTATTAACAATTTATTAAATGTGCCTTTCTGGATTTTTTCAGTTGTTTGGTGGTGTTATTATTTATTTTATTTATTTATTTGCTTTGTAATTTCTGCTGAAACTAAAACTGTAACCTTATGCTGTAGTTAATTCTCTGAAAACGGCTTAAACAAAAGCTGAAACAGTTAAGAACAATTACTAATTTAGTCATTGATAAATCAGAGAGTCTAAGACTAGCTTAAAGGAAAACTGTATCAGAACTGAAAAACAAATAAACCTTTTGGATTGAAGATGGAAAAAGATATTTTTCTTTATCAAGGTTTTCTATCTACAACTTCTCATGGGACATAGTTTTAGCTTTGAATTTAGCCTAAAATCATCTTTAGGGAACCTTTTGGTATCTGATTATCAATCAATTAATGGAAAATATAATCAGTAATTTAATTAATCAGCAAAATAATAATCATTTGCGGTTTTTGTTTAAAATAGACATATATTGAGAGGAGTGAACTGAAAGTCTTGTTCCATATTTTAGTCTTTTAAGGGGAGTGTTGGCATAGTGGATAGGGCAGTGCCCTTGTGCTCTGAGGAGGTTGCAAGTAGCCGGTTTGAATCCCGACAGACTGCGACTCTGCGTCCCTGAGCAAGACCTTTAACCTCACACTCTTCCCCGGGCGCCACACAATGGCAGCCCACTGCTCCATAAGTGGATGGGTTAAATGCAGAGAGTTAATTTCCCCATTGTGGGACAATAAAGGGATTTAATTTAAATTTTTTTTTTTTTACATTAAAAATGATTGAGCTGCAATAAATTAAAGGCTACATTTCCACCTAAGGTTTAACTGCTCTCTGTTTTTTGTTACATCAAAACATCTCTGGTTATAAAGTGAGGTTTCGAACTAGGGATGCAAATAATTAATGAACTTATGATTCATTTTCAAATAAAGGTTGATTTAATTAAGATTTATTCCAGCTTGTTAACTTATAGCTTCACCTTGGTGCTGTCGCCATCCAGAAGAGGGCGCTGTGAACTGATCCATTTGTTGTCTGATGGGGGATTTGTTTAATCTATATTGGTAACAAGTATGCAGAATACCATACCAACTTTATTTATGAAGCACTTTATGCACCGAACAGGACCAAAGTGCTGTACACAATCATAAAATACAATATAATTATAAAATAGAAAAAAACTGAGTGTAAAATACTTATTAGTTTACAAACAGAATAAAACAAAGTAAAACCTCCTAAATTGTCCCAAAAGCCAAGGAAAAAAGATGAGAAGGGACTTAAAAACAGCGAGAGACGAGGCCTGTCTTCTGCTCAGAGGCAGATCGTTCCACAGCTTAGGAGCTGCCACAGAAAAAGCACGGTCCCCTCTGAGCTGCATTTTGTCTTTGGGACCCTCAGAAGCAACTGATCAGCTGACCTGAGGGAACGGGAGGGTGTATAAGAATGTAACAGCTCAGACAGATAAGAAGGAGCAAGGCCATTAAGAGTTTTAAAAACAAATAAAAGAATTTTAAAATGTATCCTAAAATGTACTGGCAGCCAGTGTAAGGAAGCTAAAACAGGGGAGATGTGGTCAAATTTTCGTGTACCTGTTAATAGACGTGCAGCAGCATTTTGAACCCTCTGAAGATGAGAAATATACAAGTCACTGACCCCTGTATAAAGTGAGTTGCATTAATCCAGCCGTGTGGTCACAAATGCATGGATCACTGTTTCAAAATGTTGTTTTGATAGAATGGGTTTTACTTTGGCTACCTGCCTTACGTGGAAAAAACTGGACTTTATAACGGCTCTGATGTTTGCTTCCATCTTAAGACCAGCATCCATCTTAACCCCTAAATTAGTAATAATCGGTGGTACCTGACACTTCTGACAATCGCTGTCCTCGGAAAAAATCAGTCAAGGAGAATCCTGCCGACAACGCCACATTGTAGCGGGAAAAAAGTATTCAACTATTCACCCTAGTTAAATAAACAGAGATCGATGGATTTCACTCAGTCGGCACATTTATTCATCAAATCTTTGTAAAGAGACAACAGTTCATCATACAGCCCTAATGGCACAGCATTCAGCCCCGTTCTGCCTGAGCAGCGTTCGTTCCCCTAACTTACAACAATGGAATGTAGTCACAGTCAAAACAAATTACACACACTTTGGTAAACAGTAACATGTTAGGAATAAACCTTGAAAAAGAATCTGGTTTTGTATTTGGAAGAAGCTGTGTCTGGTCTACAAACATCCTCTCGCAGAGAATGGTGTGGCCTTGCAGGTGAATTAGACTGAGTAAGACAAGTTTTAGTGAATAAATAGGATACATTAATATATGAAATAAGAGAAATTTAAATTTTCCGACAACAGGAAGATAGAGGCAAGAAAGAGTGCATGAAAGGAAAGAAATTAAAACAAAACTGCAAAAATAGCCAACAAAGAAAATATACAGTAACTCCTAGAAGTTTGCCTCTATACCTGTATGAAATGAATGGAACACAAAACAGAGAGTGTAACAGCAAAAAGACGACAACAGACAACCTAAGTAAACTTTAACAACAACATCATGAGCAGCGAGGATCCTCTATATTTCCACGTGTGTTGAAGTCAAAACACATTATTTAGGGTGGTATATATCTGCAGCCGCAGCTTAACATTTAGTGTTAGTGTGTATTAGGGGTGGAACTAGGGGTTCGGTTCACGGTTTCGTGGTCACGGTTTTCAGTTCCGTTCAGTATATGTTGATTGTTACCCCGAAATTCCATAAAAATTAATGAAATTAATGAAAAAAATCCCAAAGAATTAATGAATTGTAATTATTTTTAATGATCCGCGGAAACCCTGGATCATTTCCGCATGTTTTGCTGCTTTGAATGTAATCATCTGGCGCATGCTCTCTACGATCTCCAAGGAACTCAGAGCGGAGCGGACGGGAGCCACAGTGGAGGCTGTAGGNTGCTGTCGCCATCCAGAAGAGGGCGCTGTGAACTGATCCATTTGTTGTCTGATGGGGGATTTGTTTAATCTATATTGGTAACAAGTATGCAGAATACCATACCAACTTTATTTATGAAGCACTTTATGCACCGAACAGGACCAAAGTGCTGTACACAATCATAAAATACAATATAATTATAAAATAGAAAAAAACTGAGTGTAAAATACTTATTAGTTTACAAACAGAATAAAACAAAGTAAAACCTCCTAAATTGTCCCAAAAGCCAAGGAAAAAAGATGAGAAGGGACTTAAAAACAGCGAGAGACGAGGCCTGTCTTCTGCTCAGAGGCAGATCGTTCCACAGCTTAGGAGCTGCCACAGAAAAAGCACGGTCCCCTCTGAGCTGCATTTTGTCTTTGGGACCCTCAGAAGCAACTGATCAGCTGACCTGAGGGAACGGGAGGGTGTATAAGAATGTAACAGCTCAGACAGATAAGAAGGAGCAAGGCCATTAAGAGTTTTAAAAACAAATAAAAGAATTTTAAAATGTATCCTAAAATGTACTGGCAGCCAGTGTAAGGAAGCTAAAACAGGGGAGATGTGGTCAAATTTTCGTGTACCTGTTAATAGACGTGCAGCAGCATTTTGAACCCTCTGAAGATGAGAAATATACAAGTCACTGACCCCTGTATAAAGTGAGTTGCATTAATCCAGCCGTGTGGTCACAAATGCATGGATCACTGTTTCAAAATGTTGTTTTGATAGAATGGGTTTTACTTTGGCTACCTGCCTTACGTGGAAAAAACTGGACTTTATAACGGCTCTGATGTTTGCTTCCATCTTAAGACCAGCATCCATCTTAACCCCTAAATTAGTAATAATCGGTGGTACCTGACACTTCTGACAATCGCTGTCCTCGGAAAAAATCAGTCAAGGAGAATCCTGCCGACAACGCCACATTGTAGTGGGAAAAAAGTATTCAACTCTTCACCCTAGTTAAATAAACAGAGATCGATGGATTTCACTCAGTCGGCACATTTATTCATCAAATCTTTGTAAAGAGACAACAGTTCATCATACAGCCCTAATGGCACAGCATTCAGCCCCGTTCTGCCTGAGCAGCGTTCGTTCCCCTAACTTACAACAATGGAATGTAGTCACAGTCAAAACAAATTACACACACTTTGGTAAACAGTAACATGTTAGGAATAAACCTTGAAAAAGAATCTGGTTTTGTATTTGGAAGAAGCTGTGTCTGGTCTACAAACATCCTCTCGCAGAGAATGGTGTGGCCTTGCAGGTGAATTAGACTGAGTAAGACAAGTTTTAGTGAATAAATAGGATACATTAATATATGAAATAAGAGAAATTTAAATTTTCCGACAACAGGAAGATAGAGGCAAGAAAGAGTGCATGAAAGGAAAGAAATTAAAACAAAACTGCAAAAATAGCCAACAAAGAAAATATAAAGTAACTCCTAGAAGTTTGCCTCTATACCTGTATGAAATGAGTGGAACACAAAACAGAGAGTAACAGCAAAAAGACGACAACAGACAACCAAAGTAAACTTTAACAACAACATCATGAGCAGCGAGGATCCTCTATATTTCCACGTGTGTTGAAGTCAAAACACAATATTTAGGGTGGTATATATCTGCAGCCGCAGCTTAACATTTAGTGTTAGTGTGTATAAGTGGTGGAACGGTTCACAAAATCCACGGTTCGGTTCACGCTTTCTGGTCACGGTTTTCGGTTCGGTACATGTTGATTGTTACCCCGAAATCCCATGAAATTAATGAAATTAATGAAAAAAATCCAAAAACATTAATGAATTGTAATTATTTTTAAGCGTATTCTTCTTGTTTATTACTGGTGGTTGGCTTTGGTCGCAGTACCGCCACCTTCTGCTCTGGGGTGTAAACGCTTCGCCTATGAGAAAAAGGAGCAGCGCATGAACCGAACGAAACACACGGGAACCGAACCGAGACAGTCGAACCAAACGGTTCGGACGGTTTTCATAAACCGTTCCATCCCTAGTGTGTATCAGTGAGCATGTGGAACCAAACTCCCATGGTGTTTATGCACGGGCATGCTCCTGTTAAAAGGATTCACAAAGCTTTTCAAGTTGTGATCACCCCCCTTCAATGGGGATGATCACAACTGACATGATTTTCTGCAAGAGGGATTGCGTAGCTACGACTGAGAGAGATATTTTAGTGGGACTATGCAGCAATTCAGCAGCAAATTTAATGGGCCTGACAGGAAGAAAGACGCAGTTACAAAGTAAAACACATCCGCTTTGGGGGATGAAACAGGAAAAAATGAAATACTTTACCGTTAAAATAATCAGTGGCAGACAGAGCAGGTAAGCAAAGCTCATCATTCTCCACTCTTTATAAAAAAAAGCTCTGACAGACTTTACAATTCTCTCTAGGAATCACCTCTCACTGCCTCAGTCAGCATATAAACCATCCCACAGCCTTTATTTCTGCGTTTTCCTTTTCTTCAAACGTGAGGGAAATGGTTTGAATTTGTGTGGTCAAATCTGCACAGAGTGCCTAGCGATGTGTCTGTCCGTTATCACCTCTTATTAAACATCTAAACATGCGATGGTTCCTCTCTAACTGCCTGATGAAGCAGATTTAAACACCAAACTGACCCTGAACATCTCCAGAAACGCCTCCAGCTGCAGAGATACAGAGTGGACTTTTCTTTTGTGACCGATTTAAAAACTGCTCAGAAATTTCACATGCAGCCTGATGTCTTTTATTCTCTGACTTTTCTTCTTTTTCCTTTCTTTAATGAATTATTTCAGTCACTTCCACTGCGTTGATACTCACAGCTCTTTCATTTTTGTCCCCCCACTTTGTCCCCAGCTAGGGGCCTGTAAGATCGTTAAGTCTGCGCTCATAATTTGTTCAGTAGTTCTCATCTACTGCTGCCATGCCAACATGTAACTCAAGGCAAGTAAGAATTTCTGGTCCACACGTGGATCCACTTCAAGCCCTCAGGCTCCTGTACTGGCTGCTCTCTCTTTCCCATCATGCTTTTGGAGCGCGCTTAGGATCTGGTTATCTGGGGTGAAGCTCTGATGATGGTTGAGACGTGGGGTTGATGGTGTTGGAGGTTATTAGAGGTAAAGGTGGGCTGTTTTAAGGGGTTTTCTGTAAAGGTAAGCTTTGAGATAAATGGCTTCAAAAAGGCAGGTCAGGTTAAAAACACTAAACGTCTGCTAATCTTTTATTTAAATTAGAAATTCTATTAAAACATAAATATCTGCTATATTTCCCTGTTTCTCTTCTGATAGCCACACCTCATCATCACCTGTGCAGGTGTGATCTGAAGCTGTTGGGAGAGTGAATCGTTTATATTTAAAACCAACATGATTCCAACCATTCGTTCTTTCTAAAGAATTCCATCTGCTTCTGGGTTTATTGCACATTACAGCCACAGATGGACTTTAGGTGAAGCACCAATGCAAAGCACTGCTTGGTGTAAGAAAGAGAAACCAATAACTGAAATGTGTGGCGTGCATTTTGGATTCAGGGAGCTTCAGTCTGAAACTTTATAGAGTCCAGCGCTACATGTCTGCTTCAGCATCAGTAGCATCAGAAGTTTGTCAGAGAACATCAGAGGATGAAGAGCGTCATGGAGGCCAAGAAACACAGCAGACAGGTCAGAGAGGAAGCTGTGGAGGCGTTTAAAGCAGGAGTGGGTCATAAAAATGATACTTCAGAGGTCCAACTAAAAAGATAGGGTGAGGAAGGTGTGCCGTAAGAAAGGGATTAGCTAACAGACCTATAGTGGCTCTGGAGGAGCTGCAGAGCTCAGGTCTGTATATTAGGGTAGCAGAGGTGGGTAGTAACTACAGTGGGGGAAATAAGTATTTGACCCCTTGCTGATTTTGCAGGTTTGCCCACTCACAAAAAACGCAACAATCTATAATTTTAATCATACGTACACTCCAACCGTGAGAGACAGAATCCCAAAGAAAATTCTAGAAAATCACATATGAATTTATTAAAATTGATAACCATCTGACCAGGAAAAACAAGTATTTGACCCCCTGGACAAACAGCATGTTAATATTTTGTAGAAAAGCCATTATTGGCCAGCACAGATGTCAGACGGTTTTTATAGTTGGTGACAAGGTTTGTGCACATTTCAGCAGCTTACACCGAGCTAAAATGTAAATATGTTTGCCAAAACTAGCACATATAAAACTCCTCCGCTCTCCTTAATGCGCCCTGCAAGCGTGTTTCCACGAGGACGTAACATTTTAGTTTAAAATGCAGCAGACACAGACAGGCAAAGTTTAACTAAAATTAATATTCCCTTTTTTACAC
>NW_015150804.1:812085-815420 GCF_000732505.1 Cyprinodon variegatus
ATAGTATGAACAGAGGACAGACAAAGAAAAGCCTAAGAAATTTAAATGAATCTAGAACACACCAACAAAGCTAGAAAACAAGTTAAAAAACCTGAATGAACTTAAAACTGAAAACTTAGAGAAAAACCAACAGAACCAAGATCATTACAAATGTGTGTCAAATGTCTTGCCCAAGGACACATAAACACTGAAAGGCAGAGCTGGGGTTTGAACCGACAACCCTCTGGTTGCAGGGCGAACTCCTAAATCCAATGCCACTGTCACTGAAATGTCCATCATGAACAAAAGTACATCCTTCCTTTAGCAGATTGTCATAACCATTCACTCACATTCAGGGCAAATACATTTATTTAAAAAATTACTTTTTAAGATCCGTTTTTGCAGTGTAAACTTCTTATAATTTTTTGCGCTGACAGAAGAGACCGTAACTGAATCGTTCCTAGGACCAATTAGATTAATTACCTTTACAATTTTAACAACTCTTTTGAAGTTGCAGTTAGCTTAAAGCTTCACTCGTCACTGGAAGAAATCTAAATCTAGATCAGTCATTTTTTCTTAAAATATGTGCATTTATTCTTGGATTAAGGAGGTAAAAGAGACATTTTGCCAATGAAACAAGATAATTTACACTTAAAATAAGAAAAGACAATCGCTTTGTCTTATTTTAAGTGTATGTTATCCCATTATCTTATTTTAAGAGTAGAAATACTCATTCCATTGGCAAACTATCTCATTTACCTACTCAAATTAAAGGTAAATTCACATAATCTAAGAAAGTTCTTACTTATTTCTAGATTGTTTTTCCAGTGTAGGATCACAGTTTTCATTGGTTAGATCAGGAGTCTGCAACCTTTGGCTTTGTGGCGCTCTAAATTAAGTGCTGTTTGTTTTGTTTTTTTGGTGTTTTCTATTTCTTATGTGCCCTGTCCCCCGGTAAACTGAAGCTAGGACCGCTTCTAACCACCCTAAACACAAAACTCTATAGTGAGACACAGCGGTGGCAGAATCATGCTGTGAGGATGTTTTATTTTCAACAAAGGACAGATAAACTGGTCAGAGTTGATGGGAACAGGAAGAAAAGGACGTCAATGCATGCCGCACATTTCAGTTCAAGGGGTAGACATGCTTTTGAAAGACACTTCATGTTTGTATTTAAAGTTACATTGAAGTTTATTAAGAAGACAAACGGACTGTTGTTCAGATGGAGCCGCAGCCTTAGGTGGGACTCTCTGGCTCTTGTTTCCAGGTGAAGGAGCTCCTGACGTCATTCGGGCCTCTCAAAGCCTTCAACCTGGTGAAGGACAGCGCCACGTCGCTGTCAAAAGGTTACGCCTTCTGTGAATACGTGGACATCAGCGCCACCGATCAGGTAGAAACACTCTGGGCTGCATCCTGATGAGGAGGCGGTCTGCAGCGGGGTTTCTAGCTCTGCGTTTGTTCTGCAGGCTGTTGCTGGGCTCAACGGGATGCAGCTGGGCGACAAAAAGCTCATCGTCCAGAGGGCAAGCGTGGGAGCTAAAAACGCCAATCCTGTGAGTAGAAATCAGAAGCATTTTGTGTGGTTTAGAAAACTAGGCAGCGGGCAGTGGACAGATTAGACTTCTTTTACAGTTTGTATCAATGATAAACTTTAAATATTAACATTTGAATGACAAACTATCTTTGGTGGATGAAGGGTGCATTGATATTTTGTTTTAGTACATCTACACCTCCAAGTATTTGATGGTTTTTCTATTATCTTTAAAGCTTTTAAAATGTTTTTTATTTTTCTCTAATGATTAAAAGAAAGAGGCAGGATTGAGGAGGATGTTAATGCTGATCTATACGAGATGATTCACTTTTAAGAGCTAACAGCTGCCGACTGTTTTCCCACCAGACGTCCATTATAGAGACCCCAGTGACGCTGCAGGTTCCTGGACTCCAGAGGCTGCAGAATTCCGGCATGCCCACAGAGGTGCTGTGTCTCCTCAACATGGTGATGCCAGAGGAGCTGGTGGACGACGAGGACTACGAGGAGATCCTGGAGGACATCCGGGAGGAGTGCTGCAAGTACGGGAACGTCCGTTCCATCGAGATTCCCCGACCCGTCGACGGCGTGGAAGTGCCCGGCTGTGGAAAGGTGCGCTTAGGAAAACGTTCACTGTTTCTTTTCTGCTCCAAATTTATTTTTCCTTTTAACAAATAGAAAGACATGCAGAAAAAAACAACAAATGTAATATTTCCTGAACTAAATTAAACTTTATATCCTCTTGGACCTTGGATAACAGTGTTAGTTCTCTTATTTAAAATAAAAAAGCTTTTATAAAATGCTTGGCAACGTTTCATGTTTGGCTTTTTAGGAGCAAATATCACTCTATTAAATAAAGTAAAAATAATTTCCCTTTGTTAAATCATGTCGCTAACACCAGTTCATATGGACTGAATCTGACATTTAAAGGATGCACCGATTGCACTTTCCTGGCCGATCACCGATCTTTTAAAAATCCTGAACTACAGATTCTGATTTTTTCCAATGCAGATTTTTTCCTAATTTCATAACAGTCATAAAGTCACAAAACACCTGAAAGTTTTCAGTGATATTATAGAACAGAGTGAAACAACACGGACCTGTTTTATCTGCATAATGAAGTGCTGCCAAACGTAGATGGAAAGTTTAGAGCTCGAACAGAAGCTGATCTTCAGACCTCTGCCGGTGGATTAGATCGGCTTGTGGGCGTCGGCCGATCGATTGGCCGGCTGATTGGCAGTGAGAGAAGATGATGTCATTCCATCACAGGGCAAAATCCACAAACAAAATAAAAAGAAACAAATTCTTATACCTCAGAGCAATTTGAAGAGACCACTTAACCTTTCAGTCATGTTTTTGAACTGCAGACATCAGACCAAGAACCTGATCTAGAGTTTTTATTTGGCTCATTGCTGCCCTCTTGTGGGTAAATGTGGTACATTGTGGCACAAAGATTTCCTCTATATTATCTGTTAAGGTTTTGTGTGAGAGCAGCTTTAGAAGCCTGGAGGACGGATCTGTTCTCTGGACCTGAATCTGCCATTTTCTTTCTGCTTTTTTTCCTTTCAGATCTTTGTTGAATACGTCTCTCCTGCAGAATGTCAGAAAGCCATGCAGGCTCTCACCGGCCGCAAGTTTGCCAACAGGGTGGTGGTGACCAAGTACTACGATCCAGACATGTATCACAGACATGAGTTTTGATTGAGCAGACCGGTCCTTACCCAGTCTTTTTCAATCCTCCTCTAAATGTTGTGAATGTGTCGATTTGAGACCAAACCGGAAAACTTTCACTACGTAATCTTTATCACCACCGATTAATCCATCCATC
>NW_015150804.1:816202-818344 GCF_000732505.1 Cyprinodon variegatus
ATCAGTTAACTTTTTTTTTTTTTCAGTGGCCCTAATCCTCTTCCGTAGAAAATAACTAAGAATCCTGACAGGAATTACCTAGAAATATAAATATCCTGTTATTTTCCCAGAGTGGGGAAACTGAGGATTGAAATGTAGGAATCTAGTGTAGATTTTCTGTTTTCTGTGTATCTGACCTCAACTAATACTGCCTGAGAGACGCTGGCTGTTGGATTGCACTACATGAGGAGGAAAAAAGTCTTCTGTTCAGATCTTCCTGTTGAGCACAAAGATTTATTTAATCTAGAATTAAAAGGCCATGAAATATGACTGCAAGTGAAATGTTTATTTTATTTATTCATTACCCAAAAAGAAATATGTCCTGCAAATGATCATATTATTGTTATTATTAGTGAATGGGCAATACTTTGCAGGTTTCCTGTTTAGTTAGACCAAATGTTGGTCAGCTTTGTCTGAAGAGAGAAGCTGGACATTGAATGATGTAAATAATAAATAATAGTTTGAAAATTAAACACACACCATTCACCTGTGAGGGATAATTTAGCTGCTCCAGCAACCAAAATGGAAACTTGATCATTTGTTAAACCTTCATCCTCGAAGGGGGAATGTCACCAGACAATTCTGTTGCTTTACCTTACATCCATGAATAATGTCATAATTTAAAGTACAGACCCTTAAAATAATCTAATTTGTTTTTTATTAGCATTTTTCAGTCACGGAAAAAGGAGAGAAATTAAAGCAGCAAGATGCATTTTAGATTTTTATTTATGAACTTTTTAATCTCACTGAGTCGAAGTATGACAATAATACGTCTTCAGAGAATCAAGAAGTTCCTGCAATGACTGAAAACCTTTATACACATTAAATACAGCAAACTAAACGGATCAAACATGGATCCTGTTCACACTGGGCTTTCATTAAGATTCCAGATCTAAAGGATTAGATTTTATTAATGCAAATAAACATTCAGTCACATCAACCTACTGGGAATATATCTGTTATTATTAATTAAAATAATATATTAATAAAAAAGGCTAGCTTGTTTTTTTTAGTTTCCTTTGATAAATGAGCAAATTGTGAAAAGTATGAGGAATTAAATGGACATTTTTAACACCTCAGACAGTTTATTCCTAAACTACAAACATTTCAGCCACTGAGTCCTTACCACACGTAGAAAGTAGCACCTTTATAGATGATGCACAGAGGAATTCACTGTTGAGTTTTTAATTTTTTTTATTTCACTGTTGCATCTTATGATTGCTATTTAAAGGGTTTGTTTATTGAAAAATAAAGTGATTAACACCTGAGCAAATGTCTTGCATAAACAGAGAGATTTTGTTTCTGTTAATCATGTTTTAGTTCTGAGAATCAAAACATATCAACTGGTAGGAAACAGCTGCTGTGTTTTAAACGTGTTTTGGTGTACAGGAAGAAAGACGTTTTTTGTTCATAAAAGCCACTGCCATCCCCCACAATAAATGCTTGTCTCTCTCTATATCTGGCTGCTTATCTGGATTTTTCTGTTGACGTCCAACTCCAAGAAATAAATCATTTTATTCAGCCGTATTTGCTTGTAAATGTTTGTTTTTTGCAAACCTTGTTCAAGGTTTTTGTAATCCTTGAACGTTTGTGAATTTGAATAAATAATGTCCACCCCCTGTTCGTCTTTGGAGACAGGAATATAAAAACACCTATCTTGAAAGTCATTTAAGTTTTTGTGTGTGTGATATATGGTTCAATTCAGTTTATGTATGTAGTGCCAATTCACAACACAGAGTTTACAAATCTCAACCCATTCTGCAGTCCCAGCGTTCGCTATTTATTGAAAGGAAAGACTACATGGGTGGGGGGGGTGGCAGATAAGGAACTCAGACTTGCAGTCTCAGTAAACATGTCCTCTAAATCTCAGGGTTCAGTCAAAGTTAAAGCTGTTGAAGCTCTTCACCAAAGTTCAGCAGGTCGAGTGCTGCCTGTGGATCAACCACAACCTCCCCAAAAGCAAATCTACAAATCACAGTATACTTCAGAAAAGATGGCTATGAACACATGCACACAGCTTTATGCATGATAACACTACACAGATACATTTATATACAATTATTCTAACAAAAGGCAACTGTCAACCAGCTCCACAGGCGGCCC
>NW_015150804.1:818634-834818 GCF_000732505.1 Cyprinodon variegatus
CAAAAAGGAAAGTTTTAAGCCTAGCCTTAAAAGTAGACAGGGTGTCTGCCTCACGGACTAAAACTGGTAGTTGGTTCCACATGATTTTTTAATTTTATTTCAGAATAATATGATTTTATTTTGTAGGTTTCAGCCGGATGCAGATGGCTTCTTATGTGACGTCAGACGCATTGACCATGACGACAGTCGTCAAGCGAGCTCCGTGTTTGACAGCTGCCAGTTGAGGGAAACCCGCTTCATTCAATGCCGAGGAGCGACGCGGGGCAGCGGGGGATAGTTTTGGGGGATTCTCTGGTCCTAAAGAGGGCTCCACCGACCGAAAACATGTCCGGAGAGAAGACCACAGGCTCCTGTAATAAATTCCAGCCGAACATCTTTAATAAAAGCAAATGTCAGAACTGCTTCAAGTCCCGGGAAGTTCATCCGCTGAACGACAGCGACCTGGAGCAGGTAGGTTCCCCTCAGCTAACAGGGATGTTCCAGCTAACAGGGATGTTCCAGCTAACAGGGATGTTCCAGCTAACAGGGATGTTCCAGCTAACAGGGATGTTCCAGCTACCGTTACATCTCACACACATCACGGCAAAAACTAGTTCTATCTCCTCTAAGGTTGACCCACCGATCAATATGTGTGGAAAGTTACTCCCTGTTTGGGTTAACACACTGGTTTAATTCGTACCTTCAGTATTTATCCATGTAAAAGCGTTGAAATATGAAGCTCAGTTTCACTTAAGTTTTTTATTTATTATCTTTAGGCACATTAGAAAAACAGCTAAAATTATTTTATTTTTATTCTAATGTGTTAAAATCCTATAAATAGTTTTATGAATTATTAGTAAAGAGAAACCTTTATAATCCTGTCAATTTTTTTCTGGGAAATATTGTGTTTAATTACACTTAGAGGATAAGGGCCAATGAAAAAGATTTTAAAAAGTTAACTGATTTTTACATTTAATTTCAGTTTAATATGGCAAAAAGAATTCTGACTTTTTTAACTTTAATCTCAGAAGTATGTCTTTAATCTCTGAATTCTGATTTTTTTTCTCTAAATTCTGTTTTTTTTCCCTCTAAATTCTGACTTTAATCTCAGAATTCTGACTTTTTTTCTCTGAATTCTGACTTTTTTCTCTGAATTCAGTTTTTTCTCTAAATTCTGACTTTAATCTTAGAATTCTGACTTTCTTCTCTGAATTATAACCTTTTTCTATGAATTATGACTTTAATCTCAGAATTCTGACTTTAATCTCAGAATTCTGACTTTCTTCTCTGAATTCTGACTTTTTTCGTAGAATTATGACTTTAATCTCAGAATTCTGACTTTTTTTGTAGAATTATGACTTTAGTCTCAGAATTCTGACTTTTTTTCCATATTAAAGTGAAATAAAATTTAAAAAATGTTTGCAGTGGCCCTAATCCTCTTCTGTACACTTACATACTTTTTGTTTTTCCCTTTAAATGCGCTCACTATATTCCTGATCCCAGCTTTGGTCTGGTTACTCTGTTTGAAAAACGTATTTCCTCCTTTTAGGAGGATCAGAGTAATTAATGTGCGATAAAGATATATTTTATTGATTTAGATAAAAACCTTCCCAAATCAACCCTGTGTGAAAAGTTAATCCCCTCCTAAACTTCCTGCCCCCCCCTCTTGGTAACATCTGTCAACAGTCATTTGCAGGGAACTCTGTTTTATATCTCTCAAGAGGAATTTTTGGCCATAACTCACCAACATTTCGTTGATTCGGAGTGATAAAACTATTACTCTTAGATTTTATTTTAGACTTTGACTAGGCCACTTTGGTTCACAACAATCAGCTAGTATTTTTGAGCCAATCAGAGGTGGACCTGTTGCTGTTTGGACCATCCTGCTGAACAACCAAAGTTTCTCTTGTGAGATTTTTTTTGAATATGGTCAGTTGGTTTGCTTTAACTTTCTTCCTCTTAATACATAAAATCATAATTTGATTATATTTTACATTTACTCAGCTTATCTGTTTTTGGTAAAACTCATTGAATGATCTGAATTCAGATTTGCAAGATATCAAAATCAAAAGAACCTTCAGGGCCAAATACTTTTCCCCAGAACTGAATAATATTTGCCAATAATCAGTTTTTATATGAATATAATTGATATGATTTATACACATATAAATAAAGCACATTGGTCCATAGGTCCATGCATTCACTGTTTCATCAGTGCATTCAGCAGCCATGCTCTATGTTTTATTTGCTCTCCATCGTTTATGTTTTGTTTGATTTGTTAATAAATGCTTTGTCTTTTTTTATTAAGACCCATGCAACATTTGATAGCATGTCGTCATTTTTAACCATGTAAATGAAAGAAGAAGCATTGGTCAGCAAATAATGGGGATCAGTTAGACTGATGTCAAAATGATCGGCCTTAAAAAACCTGCATTGGTCGATTTCTAGTTATAAATTGACTCTAAAAAAATTAAAAACGACCCTGGTGATATATTTAAAATCCAGATAAATAAATAAATACATTACGGATCTTGTTTAGTTACATAATGCTGATAATGTAAATCAGTAAGAAATTGGCTAAAGTTCTACAAATGTAGGGAAAATTTGTGAAAATATTAACCTTTTAAAAACCAATTTTCCCAAACTTTCTAATTTGTTACCTTCAGCATTCACATAATTAGTGAAATAAAGTCCACCTGTGTGTGATCTAAGACTAAACATCAGAACAAACATGTCTTTTCTAAACGGCTCCAGAATCTGAAGCCAAGAAGCTTCACACCCAGGAGGCCTCCAGGCAAGTCAGGGTGAAAGTAGCAGAGAAGTAGCAGTCAGGAAACACATCCATCAGCCTCCATGGGGCCCTGTGCAAAATGGCCCCATGGAGGCTGTCAGACGTTCAATGATCAGATCCGTCACACACCCTATTGCTGTTACTGAAAGTGATGAACTAGTACCCCGTTTATTTACAGTAAGAGTGTCATGTGGTTTATACTTTTTGGTTCCCTGTAGTGCAAAATCAACACAGAGCAAATAAAACGGCTTTGATAAATAGAAATAATAACTTATATTGTATAAAAACAGACAGAATTATATCAACATAAACAATAAATGATCAAACTCATTCTCCAAAGATTGGTTTACGCTGGTCCTTCCTCATCTGTGTGTCAATCAGTCCCCATGTTCAAGAAATTATTTTTGCATAAGGAGTTTTTTGTACAAAAATGCATAATGTTGTCATGGAATTAAGAGTTTTGATACTGTATTTTGTATAGAAAACGTTAAAAAAGGGATTGTTCTGGGGGGGGGGGGTATAATCCCTAAGATAGCAGTTGCTCAGTTTGCTTATGCCTAAGAACAGCACTCCCTCAGTGAGGCACGGTGGTGGCAGCATCATGCTGCAACGGGGACTGGGAAACTGTTGGAACAGAGGTTAAGATGCATGATGCTAAATACAGGATTATTCCAGAGATTAAGCTTCAGTCTGGATTATTTAAAGGAGCAAAACCTGCTATTCTATACATGCAACCCTTCAGAAAGTGTCTTTCCATTTATTATTTATCATTTTTACAAGCAAGAAATGAAAATTTGGACCTTTTTTTTTATATTTTTTAAATTTATTTATAAGCTTGAATACTTCCAGTGGAAGAAACGCCCAATACAAAGGTTTCCACTCGAGACTTAAGTACGTATTTATTTTAAAGGCAATTTTTGTGATCATTTTATATGATTAATTAATGAAAATGAGTGTGTGAAAGTCCCGGCCCTAGTTGGAACTTATCAACCAATTATATAAATGAAGGAGGACCGAAATGTGGCCTTTTTGGCTTTTCTGGTTTAAACAACGACAAAATAAAAACTGTTTTAGCATAAAAAATAAAGGCTGGTTTCTCAGCGATGGCTCCATCTGGACAGGAACAGAGGGTCCAGACTGCCCTCCATGGCCTAGTCCAAGTCCAGATCTCAATGCACCTCAGAATCTGTGGTTGCAATAGAGGTTCTGTTCTCTGCAAATACCAACATGAAGAAAGTGGAGCGGCTCAGCTTTGAATGGGCATAAATCCCAGTGGCAAGACGCAGCAAGCTCATGGAGCCTGATCCTGAGAGACCTGCAGCTGTAACTCCTGCAAAAGGAGCCTCTACAGAGGGGGGGGGGCAGGAATCCATGCTGAAGTTTTTTATTTTCACTGATTAGTTGTTTGCTTCACAATAAAACAGATAAAGCTTCAAAGTGGTTCATGTTCTGTGAAGGAAACTCAGCAAACTTTCAAACAATCCTTTAAAATTCCAGCTTAAGAGGAAACGAAACAGGACCGAAGCCGGGGGGGGGGGGGGGGGGACTATTGTAAGCCACTCCTTATGAGTGCACAGACACACAACATGTCATCATTTGTTCTTTTTTTGGTCATATTTTTGCTAACATGTATTGTTGATGTCTGTTAGCCGTCGGCTGAAGTCAGACTTGTTTAAACTCACAAACTTCTGATTCTTTATGGAAGCGTTCAGATAAACGGCCACCAACGTCTTCCAAACGGCGACAGCCGATCCGCTCCAGCTCAGCAGGATATTTATCTTGCACCTCGGTGCGCGCCCTGTGGAAGGTCCGTGTCGAGGAGACGGCGCAGTACATGCCTCGCATTGTTCCAATATGTTATCACTCTCTGTCCCCGTGCCTGCTTTCTCCGTACCCTGTAATTTCTGCACTGTTGCTCAACCTGCAAACACTCCACATAGTGTTAGTCTGACTCAGAGAGAGGCTGTTTATCTGCTGCATCCTTCCAGTGGTTTTATGTGTTTTTCTTGGCCATCTGCGCAAATATTGCTTTACAAGGAAGCTGATCGACTTTTAAAAACTAGGCTTATTTGCGCTTTTGGTCAGGGGCCATAGAAAGGTTGTTTTTTAAGGCATTGATGTCTAAAAACTGGCCTCTGAGGTGGTTCTGGTATCTGAACAGCAAATGGGAGAAAAGATTAGTTTGGAGCAACAAAGAAAACAAAAAGAAAAAGAAAAAAAGCACAAAAAAAGAAAAAAAGCACAAAATAAGTGTGATGACAGAGAAGTAACATGAATCAATCTGGACAAAGGATTAGGAAGAACACACAGATGTGTTTATTTTCTCCATGGGATTTTAATGCTTTTTATTTAAATAAGGAAAATCCATTTTTTAAGTTGGTTTATATAAATGAAAGTGATCCTGTAGACTTTAATTCATGCTGATCTGATAACTCTAATAAGGCCAAAACAAATGGGTGAAAAAGCTTAATAAATGAAATATAAAGACATCAAATTGAAAAGTCAAAAAGATCAGGAAATGATCCACCAGCTGTTATAAAGTGAATTCTAATCTGTTCCAAGCAGCTGAACGTTTGAGGAGCTTGAGGCAGAAAGCTGATGATTTTGCTTTAACCTTAATTTAACCTTTAGTTGGTTTAGCAGCTACAGACGCTGACAGCGGCTGTGAGGAACCTGCTGCTGTTCAGCAGCAGCTGGGAAACAGTCCCCAGTTCAAACCCCCCCCCCCATCTTCTGCAGGGCCCTCTTAGCTGTCATATTGCAGCTGGAGAACCTCTGACATGCAGCCTCCACCACAGCTCTGCAGGGGGATTTCTCTTCAAGAGCTAAACTCAGTCTTCTGGACGTATTTGGATCCTAAACCAGAATTTATGAATGAGCTCTGCTGTTATTAGCAAACACAGATATTAATGTCTGATTTTAAAAACAGTGAAGAGACAGTGAAGCTTATAACGGATCTAACAGATGCTTCAGTTCTATAGGAAGAGGAACGGTAGATGGGGGTGGGTGGGTTGATCAAATTATTAGAACAATTAATGATCCTAAACTTTAATCTCAGCTCTTCTAGCTGGAGATTTTTCTCCTGCCGACTGTAATCTGGTGACTGTTTAGAAATTCCTTCAGTTTTGATTGACGCCTGATAAGATTTTTTGCCGTGAGCCTGGTTTCACCCCAAGCATGCATTTTAGGACAGTGACCAAAAAGTTTATTAAATCAGAACTCAATTTTCCATTTGGCTAAATTTGAATATTTTTCCTTCAGAAAAAAATCCCGTCTCTCCACTCTGCCCCGTTCCCCCAGAAACATTAGGAGTCGATTGTTCCTGTAGTTCCTTTCCTGCTGCTGTAGTTCCTCTCCTGGACCTTACAGAAACACTTACCATCTTTTATTCACTGTGCTCTATGGCGTATCTAATGCCTTGGAAATGTTTAATTGATGGTGAGCTCCCTCCGATGCTCCAGCAGCCTTTGCCAAGATGTGACCAAGGTGTCAGGAAACACGTTTCTTCTTTATTTGGGGTAAAATCAGAGGAGCTTTGGCTGCTAGCAGGTCTGTGGGGGTTTCAGTTTATCATCGCTTTGAATGTGGTGGCTGAATGTGAGCTTCATCCCTGGATTTTAATTTTACACAGCAAAAAAAAAAATAAATCTATGCAAGTCAATGTTTCTTAAATAAAGTGCATTTTTTCTTGAATTGAGCAGATGTGACTATTTGCCAATGGAACAAGACAATTAACATTTAAAATAAGAAAAAAACATCTGCAGTCTCTCATATCAAATGCATAATATCTAATTACCTTATTTTAAGGCTAAACATATTCCATAGGCAGATCCTCCTATTTACCCTCTCAAATTAAGGGTAGTTACACTTATTTTAAGAATTTTTTACTAATTTTAACTCTGTTTTTGCAGTGTACACTCAATAATTGTTACATTAAAAGGTCAAATATTCAAAAGCACCCTCAGAGAGGTCAGATATCACAGAGAGAAGGACTAATTTCAAAGCATTTGTTCAATAGTGTTGCTTAGATCAGGGATCCCCAAATATTACAGCTTATGACCCTAAAAATCTACCCGGCAACAGACTGGAAAGTCCATCAAAATACATTTTTCTACTTCGCTCTATATCTATTTCTACATCTAAAGTGAAAATATAAATATAAAAAAAAAATTAATGAATGCTTTAAAATAATACTTTGTTATTTAATCATCATTTAAAAATACTTAATAGGACATTTCATTATATATTTGTGCATTTTGTTATTATGAATACAAAATTACTACACAACATACAAAAATTAATATTTAAATAATGTATTGGATAAAAAGAAGTAAATAAATAAATGCATTTTAATTTATTTTTATGGTGCATTTGTTTATTGGAGCATTGATGCTGAAGCAGCCTCTATGCTCATCTTGGGTCCCAATTGTCTCTTTCTTTCCAGGCCAAACCCATCTACGCTGGCTGGCTGTGCTTGGCTCCTGTGGGGACAGATTTTGACAATCCAGTCCAGAGGTCCAGGGTAGGAGATGTGGATTTGTTAACGTTGGGATTAATTTGAGTAACGTTTCACTCAGTTTTTCTATAATAGAGTATTTTCTGTCATCAGAAATGGCAGCGGCGCTTCTTTATCCTGTATGAAAACGGCAGCCTGACCTATGCGCTGGATGAACTGGTAAGAAACAGCATGATTGTTATGATTAAACTCTGAACTGGAACATAAACATAATATTGACAGTCATCCTCATTCTGCGGGAGCACTGTGATTTTTTTATTTTTTTTGGGTGGGGGGTTTAAAACGGGCATCTTTAGCCCAGATGTTGCGTGCAGAATCTCGGCAGATGATGAGGCTTAGCCTTTTCTCTCCATGCTCCCCACCCCCACTCCAATCCCTTAAAATCCACACCCATCCCCACAAACTGCTTTCCGATCAGCATCCACCTGATTGTTGCTATAAATCATGTGAGCTCTGTGTTCTGGAGCTCATCCGACCTGCAGCCGCTTCATTCAGGCCTGTCTGATTCTCCCGCAGCTGAGCACTCTACCGCAGGGGACCGTGAACATGAATCTGTGCACAAACCTGACAGATGCCGAGCCCAGGACGGGTCAGAGAAACGCCCTGTGCATCGTCACCCCCGCGCAGGACATATTCATCCGTGGCGAAAACAAAGAGATCATTAACAGGTCAGCAGCCATTAAAACCTTCCAGGAGCTTTTTCCCAAATGCTGACTCCTTCATCATCCTGTTATTTTCTCTGTTTTTTCACCAGCTGGAGTGAGCAGCTCACAGTTTACCTGAGGACCAATAAGCAAAATCAGAAGAAGAAGCGCAAAGTTGACCCAGTGGCCAATCAGGTACCACAGAAAGTGTTTACTCAAATAACTTCACAAGCTCTTATCTCAGAGAAAACCCGGAAATCTGCTAACAGCAAAGAGGGATGATTTGATCTGAGCATCTTCTATAAGTTTTCTGAGTACCTGTGCTGCTTTTACAAGTTCCTCAGAAAACACTAGTCTCATTTATCCTCACTGCAGAAAATCTAACGATGGAGCAGCTTTGATAAAAGTTTCTGACCGTCTTTGTGCTCCGAGTTTGTTTACACTGTAAGCAGGAAAAAGGTATCTCATTACCTCCAGAGCTAGGCCTGTTCTCTTACCCTTCTTTAAGAGTCAGAGCTAACATTTCTGCCGCACTTCCTTTTTGCTTTTTGATAAGTTAAAACATTTCTCTTTATATTTTGATTAAATTAGAAGGATGTCATCATAAATTGAAGAGTTTATTAATTGATTTGTCTTCTTAAGTTGAACAAAAAGAGCTGAAAATGGTTAGAGTTACCAAAAGAGCTCATTATATGTGGCTGATTAACAAATCTTGTTTTAATCTTTCTTGTTTGAGTGTTTTTAATATATAAGAAAAATGTTTATTGCATTACAGATACTGCTGAACTTATGACTCAGGTATCAATCTGAGATATTAAAATATTTTTTCAGGTCGATATTCAGCTCTTTGTGTGTATCAACGATCTTCATAAACACTCTCCTATGTTACTTCAGATGGTCGGATCTGTAACTGAGTCATGTGACCTGTGCTTAAATACCAGAGCTAACTAAGCTAACAGTTTTTGTTTGACAAAGAAACAGATGTCACCTTTTTCTGATCAGACATTTTTTTGATTGTCTGATTTAAAGGGGTAAATGCGGCTTTGAATTTACAAGATACTCCATGACTTCTCTACCAGCTGGTGGGAAACGGTCTGTTAACAGGTTCCAAAAACACAGAAGAAGTCTGGCTGTGTTAAAAAAAATCAACTATAAACTGATTCTCATATTAATGCTTAAGATAAAATCCTAGAACCAAAGATCGATTTAAAAAAAAGACATTTTCCACTGTCCTCAAAGCCACCATGAACTATTACCTTATTAATTTGCTGTTAAATGTTTAGATAATACTACACATTTATGTGAGGAAAAGATTTTAATAACTACAATCCAAATTTAGATTGGATCGAGTGTAAATCAGCTGATTTCCATTAATAAATGATGAACAGGCTTTTTCTGAACAGCAATCATCAGAATCAGGAATACGTCTAAAACCTGCAGGACATGCTTGATGTAAACTAAGGTGGTTTTGATGGTTTACATTTAGAAATCGGTATAAAACAGTTGGAAAAAAAGTAAATAATAAAAAAATAATTTAAAGATGAATCTTGATAAAGTTTCTAAAAAACATGCATCCATTCCTGCTGCAATTAAAACCGATGATGTGGGGAAGTTCTGAAGGGAAACCACTTATTTTCTGTTTCTGAAACTACTCCAAGGACCCCAGTCCAGCCAAGATGGCAGCCACCGGTCAGAGCTGTCCTGCCTCAGAGGGCGGATCCTCAGACCCCCACCACTGGCAGGAGGAGCTGAACGCCACGGGACCAGATGTGACCCCAACCTGGACCGTCAGCAGCGCAGATCCCCCGGGCCCAGAGTGGACCCCTGCAGGTGTGGTGCAGTTAAGACACTAACATTCAGCATCCATATCAGCCAATCAATCCCATCTCCTGGTATTTTCCATACTTACAGTTTTTTTCTAAGGTCAGGCTCATCCACCGTGCGCTCATTTGTGTCGTGGGAACTGGTGGTCGGAGCTTTTTTCTTGACAGGAAGTGGAGTTACATAAACAGAGACAGAAACCCAGTGAGATGTTCAGGAAATGAGACGTTTCTGACCTTCAGGCGTCATTTAGGCTAAACGGCAACCAGGATCTATAAAAACGTCCTTTTTAAAAGAGCTTTAAAAACCTGCTGCTCAGCACAGAACAGGTTTCCCTCTCTGCTCAACCTTTGAGCGCTGACAGCGGACACCAGCGACTTATTGCAAAGTCTGGAGAAGTCCCATAATAAAAGCCTGGATTAAGTCCTGCTGCCAGAAACTAAACTCAGAAGAGAGATGAGGTTTAAGCACAAAGATCTCTCTGTGCACTGAACAGAGCTCTGATAGAGACTCAGCAGGCTTCCTTCTAGGACATCTCTGGAATCTTTTTTAAATTTATCTCCTGGTCTTTATATATACCAACATGCTAATGAGGGCTCAAATTTCCCTGATGCCACTAAAAGCAGAGAGATAAAACATTATTTTCCTCTCACTAGACAATAATTAACTTCCACAAGACAAATGAATGTTTCCATAATTCCCTTACAGCCGCTCTGAAGCTGCTTTGTCATTTGAATTTGATGGGAATTTCTGTATCCTGCAAGCAGGAAGTCTCTGGGGAAGTCAGGAAGGGATGTAGAAATGTATTTTTGCTTCAAATAACTTAAATTATGCTGAATTGCAAATTGTACATTTACAAAAAGAAAGTTTTTTTCTTTACTGAGAATATTCCTTTAGAGTCGTAGGAATTTCAGAGGAATTACTTTCGTTTAAAGTCGTAGGGAAATCATATTTAAATGTCAAATCATTCTGGCTTAAACATGTATATAAATGTACTTTTTATCAGACAATATTGACCCAAAAGATAGAAAATATCTATAAAAAAAAAAAAATCCTGTCTTAAAATCTGTGTGTTTTATTTTCTACGTTATCTTCTGCAGGCCAGTTAGTTCTACGTCAGCCTGAACACCTAAATTCAGCCAATCATATATCAACGTTCATCTGTCAATCAATTTTTTTTCGGTCATAGTATCTTGATTCATATGTCGCAGCTAATATACGCAACGGTTGAAACCAGAAATAACAATCATTTGCTTTCCCATTGAGTTGCGTCCCAGTGTTGACCTTTTAAT
This sequence comes from Cyprinodon variegatus, assembly GCF_000732505.1. Classification (NCBI taxonomy): domain Eukaryota; kingdom Metazoa; phylum Chordata; class Actinopteri; order Cyprinodontiformes; family Cyprinodontidae; genus Cyprinodon; species Cyprinodon variegatus. Next base: position 829,678 of record NW_015150804.1, read on the forward strand.
TTATATTTTCAATTTTGGGCGTAAACATAGAGTATTCATGACGAGTCCAACGACAGCCAAATTTATGCATAACGCACGGCAGCATAAGGCCCATGAAATGATGCACCAGCCAGTGTCCTGAGGGGGGCAGTGATGCATCTGGACGCGCCTGGCCTGCATAAAAAGATGTCTTTGATCCCGATATTAACCTGGCTGCTGTTTAACGCTTGTCCCCCCCAAAAAGAAGAATAAATAAAAAGAAAAAAGAAGTCGCAGCAGATTCAGCATCATGTCTGCTAGGAAGTCTATTGGTCGTGGGCGTGAACACAGAGAGGATCCATCACACCCACCTTCTCACTCGCCCTATGATGGGGATGAAGTCTGGAGGAGAAGTTGCGTTTCCTGCTGTGAACCCTCTTTTATACTAAAACGCAGCTAATACACCATTATACAGTAGCTGTAAGTTAGAAACACGTTCAGCAGTCGTCAGGAAAACGTCAACTATGTTGATATACGTTGGAGAGAAGTTCTTGATAAGTTACGCATCAGTTATGTACAAGTTACTCAGGTTTTGGTTAAGCTAGCAAGGTCATCTTTTGTACGATGACCTTGAGTGTCCAGAAATAAAATGTATTATTATTATTATTACAATGACTTATGAGTAACTTACACAACGCATGTCAAGGATCAGATAATTTACCTGTAACTTATGCCCCACGTATTAGCATACGCTGGCATACGTAGGGAAATTTTGAGCAGGCTCTAAATTTCTCGACGTACTCGCCGTATGTCGACGTGTGCCGGCGTGCTTCAGCGAGCTCATAACTTATACAAAAGGCACCCATAACGTATCCAACATGTGCCAGCATTTTTGCCAGATTTTTCATACTTCAGGCAGACGCTGGTCTAAATCGTCAAGGTGCGCCAGGGGCTTTAGGGTCATATCTGTTAAAAAGGGCTTCAGCAGTTTCTGAAAGTGAAGTGTAAATTCTCTTAACAGTAAGATCAGTTTGATTAAATGCACATTTCTCTCCCTCAGTTCTTCACTTCTTATGTGATGCAGTTCTATCTATTTTTCCCCTGAAAGGCAGAATTGATTGAATTGAAGCAAAGGGACTGACAAGTAATCAAGAAGAGAAAATGACTTTTTGATTATAAGCTATGAAGTTAATTAATTTATTAGTTTCCTTTTTATGTTTCTAAGTTATTCAAAAACACAAGTTTTTTTCATCAGTGATTCACTTTGGATAACAAAATGTTCTTCTTTTTTTTCCAGGTATATAGAAATAAAAAAAAAAAAAAACTTGATACCAATAAAACCTAATCAGATTAGATCTGACTTGAACTGTAATGAAAGTTGATCTGATTCAGTTTGGGTCTGACTGCATTGGTCCAAACTTAGCAATGTTTGTGTGTAAGTTTAGTCAAAAGAGACGCTGACTGTGCAGTGGACAGACACTCATCAAGTCGTCAACTTATTGAAGGAACATGGACAACCCTGCCAAGTCAGTCTGGTTTTATTTAGATGGTGGGAATTTTCCAGAGGTTTCTTTTATTCTCCATGAATTGTCAAATATTTAGCTAGAGGCCAAATAATATTTTTCTATTCCTTATTTCCTGATGAGCTCATAAACAGAGATGTTCCAGTGAGTCATTTGAATACAATATATTTCTTCAGCTTTCTTTATAATTTCTGTCACAAAAAATGGATCTGTTTCTGTTTACTTTGAGGCAGACATCTCTCATTCCTCTGTTTGCTTTTTTGGTTGCCTAACGATGACATCACTGTTGGTAGCCGCCATGTTGGGCTGTGAGCCTTGTTTAAACAAAATGATTAATTGGCCATTATGCGCATTAACACGGAATCGGGTTGTGTTGTTGTTTCCATGGCAACATGTGTTGGGTTGAGACAGTATTTGGGATTATGTTCTTCACAGTGGAGAAAATTTTCTCAGATTAGAAAAACGGTTTTAAAACAAAGAAGAAGAAGAAGAAGACGTCATTGGTTCAATTATATTATTAAAATTAAAGAAAAAAAAAAAAATCATAATTACCTCTGTGTAAAATTCCTTTTGCGCCACTTTATTATACACAACCAAAGATGCTCGGAAAGCTAAAAGACAACTATAGGAAAATAAATGTAACAGCAATGTTTCTGGATTTTTATTCTTCCACTGCAGTTCTAGATTGTTGGAATGCAATTAAGATATTAAGTATTTTTTGCTTTGGGAATTGTTCTACAACTGAAAAATGAAATCAACCTTACTCTAAATTCAGATATCAAATTTGTAAACGAGGAAAAGAAAAATTAATGTCAAATAGTTCTTTGAAGGCAAGCTAACTTACCTAAAAAAACAAAACAAATTCCTTCTGACCAAACCACGACAAAGTGGTGCACAATTTTAAAGCAGAATGAACAAATGAACAAGATGCATCTCTTTTAAAATGTTTTCCAAATAAAACTCTTAAACATGACCTGTATTTACCTGCCATCAGTAAAACCACCAGTGTGCTTAAAACTTTGATTGTATCTTCAGGGTTTCCTTCCTGTTGGAAGGTGAAACTCCACCCCGTTCTCTAATCTTTGCATTAACAGCTTTACATCCAGGATTGTTTTGCTAAAAACTTTGACGAGCCTCAGTCTTCTTGATAAAGAACATGATCCCCGCTGCATGGCGCTGAGGAAATGCTTAGAAAAAATCAATGCCTGGATGTGCCATCATTTTCTTCAACTGAAAAAAAAACCAAACTGCAGTAATAATCTTTGGACCAATAGAGGAGAGATCTAAAGTTAGCACACAGCTTCAGTGGCTTCAGCTAGTAACCACTGATCAGGCCTGAAGTCTAGGTGTAGTGCTGGATTCAGACTTGAACCTCCAAAAGCATTTAAAGACAATTACAAGGTGGGCTTTCTATCACCTGAAGAACATTTCCAGGATTAAAGGACTAATGTCTCAGCATGATCTGGAAAAACTAATCCATGCGTTTATTTTTAGTCGAATTGATTACTGCAACGGTGTTTTCACAGGTCTGCCTAAAAAGTGGATCAGACAGCTGCAGCTGATCCAGAACGCTGCTGCCCGTGTCCTCACTAAGACTAAGAAAGTAGAGCACATCACCCCAGTTCTAAAGTCCTTCCACTGGCTCCCTGTATCTCAGAGAATAGACTTTAAAATCCTTCTGTTAGTCTATAAATCTCTGAATGGCTTAGCACCTAAATACATCCCAGACATGCTATCAGTGTATCAACCCTCCAGACCACTCAGGTCTTCTGGCTCCAGCCTGCTCTGCAGACCTAGAACCAGAACTAAACATGGAGAAGCAGCATTTAGTTCCTATGCTCCACTTATCTGGAACAAACTTCCAGAAAACTGGAAAAGTGCGGAAAGCCTGAGTTCCTTTAAATCAAGACTAAAAACACATTTGTTTAGGATCGCCTTCCACTGTTCTAGTTAAACAGTTCAACTAAAACATGTTTTCTTTAGTCCAACTGTTTGTAATATTCTTTTTTGCTTCTGCATTTTTTATTTTATTTATTTTTTCTTACTTGCTTTGATTCTGTTTTATCTTCCTGTATTTTAATTATGTAAAGCACTTTGCATTGTCTTTGTACTGAATTGTGCTATACAAATAAATTTGCCTTGCCTTGCCTTGCCTTGCCTTGCCTTGCTGCCAACATGTTTTAACAACAGCGTTTTTATTTTCAGGATAATTTTCATTGCACGTACATTTTTCTTCATATCCTTTTACTTCACATTGATGAGCTGTTCTGGTGTTTGTCTCATAAATATAACAAAATGCAGAATGTTGGGGGATATTAATGCTGCTTGAAGGTAAAAATAAATCAGCTCCAAGTCAACATCTGCACCTGAGTCATAAGGCTGTTAATGATAGGATTGTTAGAAGCAGCTTGAAGGCATTTATTGTGATTTGAATAAATAATTCTTCCTGGTCTTAGCTGCTGATTTTTGTTTTTTGTGTTTTAGAGACACAGGATCTCCATATCCATTTCAGACTTGCTCCAAAGAGTAGTTTCCTTTCACTGCTTTCACTAGACGCAACAATCTGAAACCCTCTGTGTGGTTTTTGGTGTCCAGGCAACCCTCCCTGCCCCCCGTGCCAGGCCCCCAGGGGCTCTCTGACCTCGGATGGCGCTGGACGCTGGCACAGCTCGGCCAGCGCCCCAGACCTAGCAGGTGCTGCCCGTTATGACCAACCCGCCGAGTCGATGCAGAACCAGAGACGGGACAGAAGGTTAGAAACATTGAGGAAATCTTTACCAGCTTTCTGTTCTGTTGTTTGTTGTTCGTGTTTGTCTCTGAGCACCACTGATAGCCATTTAAAGTGAATGGGCAGAGAAGAAAAAGGAAAATGTGCAAACGATTAGCACAGAGGACCCCCCCACACACACACACACACCCACACACTCTCACACAGATCAAAGGTTGTACCCCTCCATAGATATGTTAGTGCTGCATTTTTATATTTAGCCCAAAGAAACCCTCCCAGTTTATGCCCCGGCAGCGTGTTTGCTGGTTTTATTGGAGGATCTATGTAAGCTCTTCATTCTTGTTGCCTTTTTGGGAAACAAAAACACTAAATATCCCCCCACAAACCCTCCGCCTCCCAAATAAGGCCAAAAATTCCTCAACGCTGGTGTAATTAGATATCTGCTGCATTGTTTCTCATGACCTCAACTCTGACGGTCCGCCTGCCTGTCAGAGAGAGAGAGTACGCTTCAGCTGGAGCTCAGTTTGGACCTGAGAGGCTCTAAGACAGGGCCGGGTAAGTCCGGTTCCTGAGGCTGGTGTCCTGCATCTTTTAGACGTGTCCTTCATCCAATCTATTATTACTTTGATACATGTCACTGAAGTGTTACTCTGCCTTGGGGTAAAATGTTCATTAATTGCTTTCATAAGGTGATTCAGCCCTTTGTTTTAAAGCACCACACTAAAAACTCTGGAGTCACAATAGTAAGACTAACAGAGATACTTACAGTAGAAGTATGATAAAAACATTACCAGCTCTGCATCTCTCCTCCTTGGACAAAGTTTCTCTTAACCTTTTCCTGATGAATGTCATAAACCTCTGAAAGAGTTCTATGGTCACCTGTTGTCAGCACAGAGGCGTGTGGCCGGGGATGCTGACGGCCTTATATTTGG